>NW_007248055.1:490367-517664 GCF_000164805.1 Carlito syrichta
TTTTCAGGTAATTGACAATAGTTGTTAGCATATATGGTAACCAGAGTAGTATTCAGGGGCTATTTGTATTTAAAAGGTCTGGTACCAATGAAGTAGAATTGATGAACCCAGTCTGTGGGGGATGTTTGGGAAAGACAAGCCAAGTCTACCTAGAAAATTAGTAACTTTGTAAGCATCCTGTTCTTCTACTTTCTACATCCCTCTCTTGGCTGTACTCCGCATCCGATGTGATTAATGCCTAAATCTGAGCCCACAAAATTACTTAAGGAAATAATACATTGCAAAGCACCAAATCTCATGAACAGACTGAGCACTCTAAATACATAGGATATCTCAAGTAACATGTTGTCAGGTGAGGTTAAATAAAATTTTCCTGGAGATGTATTTTAATGCATGGTTATACTGCCAACAGTCAGAACCCAAATTGCAGTAAGTAGAAAGTAATTTTGTTAGTGAGAGGTATATTATTTTCTAAGATAATAAGCTTGTTTATTTGTTGCCTTTTATTAAATTGTTAATGGTTTTTATTTCATTTATTTAATTTTGAATGTTTATAAAATATGAAAGCATTATTTCTGAGAATATGTTTATAATAAAATCTTTATGACAACTTTAAAGATAAAAATAAGAACAAAAATAACATGTCTACTAATGTGATTCTATTTATTATTATAAAGATGTGGGGTACAATTCAGGGTTCAAATAACTAGGGTTATTTGAACTAGGGTTCAAATTCAGGGTTAGATATACAAACATTCATTATGCAGGTACCCTTGTTGATGAGGTATGCCCCTCCCTCCCCTAGCAGTTTCCCTCAACTGCCAAACCCAGCTCCCTCCCCTGACAGTTTCCCACTACTGCCAATCCCCTTCTTATAGTATTACAATTGTTCAAGGTCCGCTTATGAGTGAGAACATATGGTATCTGTTCTTTGTTTCTGTGATAGATCACTGAGTATGATCGACTCCAAATCCATCCAAGTTGCTGTAAAGTCCATATGTTTGTCTTTCTTTATGGCTGCATAATATTCCATTGTGTATATATACCACATTTTTTTTTTAATCTAGTCCAGCTTCGATGAGCAACATGGTTGGTACCATGTTTTTGCTATTGTGAATAGAGCTGCAACAAACATACGTGTGCAGGTATCTTTCTGTAGAATGAGCTGAGTTCCTCTGGGTATATTCCCAATAGAGGAATTGCTGGGTCATATGGAAGGTCAATTTCTAGTTCTTTCAGAAATCACACTGTTTTCCAAAGTATGCACTAGTTTGCATTCCCACCAGCAGTGTAGAAGCATTCCTTTTTCTCTGCATCCTTGCAGTGATTTTAGACATGCTCAGTTAAGGAAGCAAATTTAAAAGATAAAATTTTGACTTTAACTGACTAGTGTATTCAACTGTTTCATTTTAGAAACATTAATGTTCTTGCTGAAAACCCAATGATATTTATTGCTTGGGAAGACATATTGCTTTATTTTTTCCATCTATGTGTTTTTAAAATATAGCACTTACAGAAACATTTTAAATCTTACTAAAAAAAAACATAAAATGTCACTTTTTAAAACAAAAGTATTACTAATAGTCTTGTTCACCTCTTAACATTGTGAGTTTGCTTGCTTAATTATAATATTAGAACTTTGGTGAAACAAGAGTTTTAAGATACAATGTAAGGGTTTTAAGGTCCAGTTTTAGAAGTTGGTTTTTTTTTTTATAGTGAGTCATTTATGAATGGAATATTTTCATGGAATGACAATACTTGATTATCTGCATTCAACAAGATGGTAAATAACTAGTAAGCAGGGCTATTAAAGATGGTTGTGCAGAATGTGACCTGAAAAAGGTGTCCATTCACGGAGTGTGAGTGTGGGCTGAAGTCTAGCAGGAGCTCCATTCACCAAGCCTTCCTTGCTGACGAGTCATCACCTCAACCCCCACAGTGGTTGCTCTTTTCTAATTCACAGAAAAATGCCTCTATGCTGCCCTGTGGATACATTTAAGAAATAAAAGCAAATGAGCAGATAGATATAATGACATCTTTTTCCAATGACTGTAGCACAGTGGTCTAGACTATCAGGTTTTTAGTAACATGGAAGGCAACGTGGAGATAGTATGTTGCAATTGAAAGAGCTCTGGGAGGGAGTTTGCAAACTAGGTTGGTTTCTAGTTCTTGCATATCATGTTTCTAGTTATTTGAACTTGGGTATTCTTTTCTTGAAAATGAAGGAATTGAACTACCTGCTACCTTTAAAGGTGCATCTAGCTCTCAACTTCTATGGAAGTTATATCTGGAACTTGGTAAAGAGGGAGAGTTTGAAGCTGGGAATTTACCAAATTGGCAAGTAGTATATATTATTAAAAGTCCTTGAGATACCTGTTTACAAGATCTGTAATACTATGTCTTGAAACCACGACGTTTTTAAATTTGCTCCTTCTTCTGCTCTTTTCCTTTTTCTTCTTCTTGTCTGTTTTTTAGTTTCTTAAGACAGAAGCTTAGGTAGTTGATTTTGACCTTTCTTCTTTTCTGATGTAAGCATTTAAAACGCTAAATTTCCCTCTAAGTGATGCTTTCTCTTTATCTCACCAGTTTTAATACGTGGCTGTGATAGTCAATTTTATATGTCAACATGGCTGGGTTATGTACCTCATTTATTCAGTCAAACACTAATCTAGGTGTTGTTGTGAAGGTATTTTGTAGATGTGATTAAAGTCTGTAATCAGTGATGTAAGGTAAAACAGATTATCTCAGATAATCTGGGGGCCTGATTGAATCTGTTGAAAGTTTAAGAGAGCAGAATTTAGGCTTCCCTGAAGAAGGAATTTCATCTGTGAATAGCAGCTTCAGCTCATGCCCCAAAGTTCCAGCTTGCCCTTACTGATGGTCTGCTTGCTCTATGGATTTCAGACTTGCTTAGGTAGCTCCCACAGTTGGATAAGCTAATTCTTTGCAGTAAATCTATCTCCTCCTGGTTTTGTTTCTCTGGTTGAACTCGGACAGATATAGATAGTTAGGTTTTCATTTTCATTCAGTTCAAATATTTCCTAATTTCCCTTATGACTTTTACTTTGACCTACGGATTATTTAGAAGTGTGCTGTTTAATTTCCAAATATTTGGGGACTTTCCAAGTGTTTTTCTGTTACTGATGTCTAAATTAATTTCATTGTGGTCAGAGGACATACTCTGTATGATTTCAGTTATTTTACATTTAATAGAGACTTGTCTTTTGGCCCAGCATATGGCATATCTTGGTACACGTTCCATGTGCACTTTAAAAGATTGTGTATTCTGCTGTGGTGGTTTAGAATGTTCTATAAATGCCCCCAGTATTTTTTATGGCACCTTAGACTTGCATTTTAATGCGTAGATTATACCTGGAATCTTGCAAATTTCCTTGATCTATCAGATTTTTTGAAAGGTAAAAACTAAAGGACTGTGTAGTAAGTTTTGACTTCATAGTTCGCTAATTATTTCAATTAATAAGTTATTTGTACCTTTAAGCTATTTTTTTTTTGCTATAGGTCATAATATATCATCACTGTTAGTTTCATGTCTTCTGATTTCAGTTTTATCCTGTATAATACTTAGAAATCTTAGTTTCCTTTTGATTATCCAAGATAAATTTTAGTTGGTAAATTTTCTTGGATGTGTCCTCCTTAATTTTCTTCAGAACATTGTGTGTATATGTGTGTGGCAATTGTGTTTTCTTACTCTAAGAACAGAAATAGTAAATGGAAATGGAAAAGCAAGTCAGTTGAAAAAACTTCTCTGCAGCAAGTTTTCCCTATCTTTAAGAAAGCGGTGGTAGCCAGGGTTAAAATAGCTGTTTGCATTTTTAATGTGTTTTTCTTTAAACAAGTATATACAATGAAAGAAAATAGAGATTTTTAAATAGCAGGTCTTTGGATCCTTTCCTTAGATGATTTCCCATATTATTTTCTTAAATAATATACTTATTATTTGTGACTAATTTACAATGCATTTAATACAAAATTGTAAACTTCTGTAGTGAGTGGGAGAATGGATTAGAAAACCTGTTTACGTTTCAATGAATTGGGATTATTTAAGTTTGAGATTATATTAACATCAAATATTTTCTTTTTCTGCTTTCAAGCTACTACCTACTTATAAAAATTTTACACAGTAGTTCCCTCTTATCCACAATTTCTCTTTCCATGGTTTTAGTTACCCACAGTCAACCACAGTCTGAAAATATTAAATGGAAAATTCCAGAAATAAACAATTCATAAGTTTTAAATTGCACAGTGTTCTGAGAAGCTTGATAAAATCTTACACAATTCCACTCTGTGCTGCCCGGGATGTGAATCATTCCTTTGTCCAGTGTGTCTGTATCTATCCTGTATTTACTACCCACCCAGTAGACACTTAGTAGCTGTCTTGGTATCAGATTGAAAAAACATAGTATATATAGGGTTCCATACTACTCATGGTTTGAGACATCCACTGGGGCTCCTGGAATGTGTGTCACAGCTAAGGGGAAATGAAGCATTGTCTATTATATTTTTAGAATGTTTTAGGATTCTTTTCGAATACTGTTCATTTTACTGTATGACATTTTTAATAAGAAAAATGTATAAAGCATTTTAAAACTACCTAAGAATAACTACTGCTGTTTTCCCATTAAGTAGCATTTTATCTTCTGCCACATTTGATCTTCCTGTGTCAAATGGTTATAGCACCTGAACAGGCTTATAGAAGTTTAAAGTTGAAAGGCCCTTGTCAGCTATCTCTCAGCATCTTAGTCCATCTGGGCTGCTGTAACAAAATACCATAGACTAGTTGCCTTATACACAACTGAAATTTTTTCTTCACAGTTCTGTTGACTAGGAATTCCAAGATTAAGGCCCTGGATGATTTGGTGTCTATTAAGGCCCTGGAAGATTTGGGGACCCACTTCCTCATTCATAGTCAACCGTCTTTTTGCTGTGTCCTCATGACAGAGGGGGCAAGGGATGATTTCCCTTGGACCTTTTTATAAGGGCAGTAAGCCCATTCATGAGGGGTCCATACATGAGAATATAAACTTTCAGAGCATAGCACCTAGTTTCTTAATTTTACAGATAAGTCTTTGAGTTGTTCAGGATCGGTTTGTTACTGACAACCCCAGGTAATCTACATCTGAATGTGCATCTGACATACTTTTTCCTATACTTTACTCTGAAAGCTTCCAAACCACTCATCAGTCTACAACAACACAATAAACTCTAAGCAACTACTAAATTCATATTAATCTTCCCCTACCCATTAAGTAGTTCATAAAAAGTGTCCATGCAAGCAAAAGGTCAGGAAATCACCTAGAGAAGCTGGTCACACCAATGGTCATCTGTGATATATGGTAAATATTTAACCATTTATTTAAGGGAATGAGTGCATGTTGAACCTATGATTATGCAAATGTTAATGCAAGCTATTATACAAAATGAAAATGTGATTTTTTTTAGCATTTCTGTATTTATTTAAGATAAATTGTATTACAACAGAATAATTAGTCTAATGTCATTTCTTATAAAAGGATTTTTTTCTTTGGTTGAATTTTCTAAAAATAAGCCTTACTTATACCCTGTATGACTTATGTGTTTTATTTTTTTTTCTTGTAGAGATTATTTGTTAAGTCCAGGACATTCAATCAGCTTCTGATTTTAGAATTATAGACTCAATGTTAGTACTGACTTGTCTTAATGAATGGATCATGTTTGCAATTTTGCTTGTATGTTATTTAGAATTTTAAAAAATTTCCTCTACAAATAGGTAATGATTGATTATTAGTTCCCCATCATTTGAGAAATTAAATTTGGGACCTGTTGGAACTCTACAAGGAAAATACATATGTATCAATAAATAAATATATATACTATATTTGTGTACATACAAATGTGTGTCTTCATGTGTGTATGTATAATATATGAAATGCCATGAGAACTACAAATAATACTACACATACTTGATTGCTAAAGATATGCTAGCAATATTTATTTATTTACTTATTTTAAAGATGTGGGGTACAGTTCAGGTTTAGGCATACAAACATTGATTATGCAGGTACCCTTGTTGATGAGGTGTTCCCCTCATTCCCCTGACAGTTTTCCCCCACTGCCAATCCCTTTCTTATAGTATTATGATAATTGTTCAAGGTCTGCTTATGAGTGAGAAAATGTGGTACTCTGTTCTTTGTTTCTGTGATAGATCACTGAGTATGATCAACTCTAAATCCATCCAAGTTGCTGCAAAGTCCATATGTTTGTCCTTCTTTATGGCTGCATAATATTCCATTGTGTATACGTGTACCACATTTTTTTTCCTTAAGTCCAGCTTCAGTGGGCAGCATGGTTGGTTCCATGTTTTTGCTATTGTGAATAGAGCTGCAACAAACATGTGTATGCAGATATCTTTTTTGTAGAATGATTTGAGTTCCTCCGCGTATATTCCCAATAGGAGAATTGCTGGGTTCTATGGAAGGTCAATTTCTACTACTTTCAGAAATTGCCACACTGTCTTCCAAAGAGGTTGCACTAGTTTGCATTCCTACCACCAGTGTAGAAGTATTCCTTTTTCCCCACATCCTCGCCAGCATCTGTTGTTGTTTGTTTTATTAATAATGACCATTCTTACTGGAGTTAGGTGTTATCCCAGTGTGGGTTTGATTTGCATTTCTCTGATGATGAGTGAGGCTGAGCACTTTTTCATGTGTCTGTTGGCTGCCTGTATACCTTCTTTTGAGAAGTATCTATTCATGTCTTTGCCCACTTTTTAATGGGTCTGTTTGGTTTTTTTCCTTTCGACACTTTTGAGTTCCTTGTAGATCCTAGATGCTAGGCATTTGTCAGATATACAGTTGTAAAATATTTTTTCCCATTCTGTGGGCCTTCTCCCTGCTCTCTTGACAGTTTCTTTTGCTTTGCAGAAGCTCGTCCATTTGATGAGTTCCCACTTGTCTATCTTATTTCTTACAGTATGGGCATTTAGGGTTCTGTTTAGGAATTAGTTGCCAGTTCCTATTTCCATAAGGGTGTCGCCTACGTTTTCTAAGATTCTTATAGTTTGAGGTTTTACGTTTAGGTCTTTGATCCATTTAGAGTTCATTTGTGTGTATGATGATAGTTAGGGGTCCTGTTTCAATCTTCTGCATGTGATCAGTCAGTTTTCCCAGCACCATTTACTGAATAGGTTCGCCTCTCCCCAGTGATTGTTGTTGAAGGCTTTGTCAAAGATGAGTTGGTTGAGAAATTGAGGCTTTGCTTCTGGAATTTCTATCCTGTTCCATTGGTCCTTATGCCTGTTCTTGTACCAATACCAGACTGTTTTGATTATTGTAACCTTATAGTAAAGTTTGAAGTCTGGAAGTGTGATACCTCCTGCTTTGTTTCTTTTGCTAAGGATTGTTTAGACTATTCGTGGTCGTTTATGTTTCCATATGAACTTCTGTATTGTCATTTCCAGGTCTGAGAAGAATGATGTTGGTAACATAAATGGGTATTGTGTTGAATCTGTAGATTGCCTTTGGTAGGATGGACATTTTAGCAATGTTGATTCTTCCTATCCATGAGCATGGAATATTTTTCCATTTGTTTGTGTCTTCTTGGATTTCTTTGAGCAGTGTTTTGTAATTTTCTTGTAAAGGTCTTGGACTTCTCCGGTTAAGAAGATGCCAAGATATTTCTTTCTTTTTTTTTTTTGTGGCTGTTGTGAATGGGATTGTACTTTTAATTTGGGTCTCTGCCTGCTTGTTGGTATATAGGAATGCAACTGTCTTTTGCACACTTATTTTGTACCCTATGACTTTGCCAAAGTCCTTTATCAGTGCAAGCAGGATTCTCTAGTATTTTCAAGGTATAGGGTCAAATCATCAGCAAAGAGGAATAATTTGGCTTTCTCTTTTCCTATTTGGGTACCCCTGATTTTCTTCTCTTGTCTAATTGCCCTAGCTAGGACTTCCAATACAATGTTGAACAAGAGGAGTGAGAGTGAACAGCCTTGTCTTGTTCCAGTTTTCAGGGAAATTATTTTCAGTTTCTGTTCATTTAGCAATATGTTAGCTGTGGGTTTATCGTAGATGGCACTTACTATTTTGAGGTATGTTCCTTCTATACCTAGGTGTTTGAGGGTTTTTATCAAGAAGGGATGCTGGATTTTATCAAAAGCTTTTTCTGCATCTAATGATATAATCATGTAGTTCTTGTTTTTACATCTATTGAGTATTTAATGACATTTATGGTCCTACAAATGTTGAACCAGCCCTGCATCCTGGGGATGAAGCCTACTTGGTCATGGTGGATGATTTTTGAGATGTGTTTTTGGATCCAATTTGCTAGAATCTTGTTGAGGATTTTTGCATCTATGTTCATAAGGGATATTGGCCTGTAGTTATCTTTCTTTGTTGGATCTTTACTCAGTTTGGGTATCAGTGTGATGATAACTTTTTTAAATGATTTGGGGAGAATTCCATCTTTCTCAATTGCCTGGTATGCTTTCAATAGGATTGGTATCAGTTCCTCCTTGTACATTTTGTAGAGTTCTGTTTGAAAGTCATCCGATCGGGGGCTTTTTTTTTTTTAAGGTAGTTTTCATATGATAGAGTCAATTTCCTGGGTTGTTATTGGTCTATTTAGTGTCTCAGTGTCTTCTTGTTTCATCCTGTGGGGGTTGTGTGATATTAGAAGGTACTCCATTTCATTTAGGTTATCAAGTTTGGTTCCATATAGGTATATATAGTAATCTCTGCTAATCTTTTGTATTTCTTCGGGGTCAGTTGTGATTTGATCTATTGTATTTCTGATTGTGTTTATTTGGGCTTTTTCTGTCTTTTTCTTGGTCATTCTGGCTAGGGGTCCACCAATCTTGTTAATTCTTCCAAAGAACCAACTCTTTATTTTGTTGATGTTTTCTATGATATTTTTGTCTTCTATGTCCCATATTTGGACTCTTATTTTGGTGATTTTGATTCTCCTGCTAAAGCTGGGATTTGGATGATCTTCTCTTTCCAGTTCCCTTAGGTGATTTGTTAGGCTCTCAACTTGTGATCTTTCCGTTTTCTTGATGTGTGCTCATAGAGATATAAATTCCCCTCTGAGAACTGCTTCCATGGCATCCCAGAGGTTTTGGTAAGATTTCTTCATTTTCATTTATTACCAGGAATCTTTTAATTTCTACTTTGATTTCAGTGTTGACCCAGTAGTTGTTCAGCATCATCCTGTTCAGTGTCCATATCTTTGTGGGCTTTGGGGAAATTTTGTTGATGATGATATTTATTTTTATTACACTTTGGTCTGAGAAGGTGCATGGCAGTATTTCAATCATATAGAATTTGTTTATGCTTGATTTATGGCCATGGGTATGATCGATCTTGGAGTATGTTCCATGTGATGATGAGTAGAATGTATATTCTGTGGTTGTTGGATGGAAAAATCTGTAGATATCTGTTAAGTCCATTTGGTTGAGTGTCAAATTTAGGTTCTGGATCTCCTTGTTGATTTTTTGACTCAGTGATCTATCTAGGGCTGTTAGTGGGATATTCAAGTCCCCTGCTATAATAGTGTTAGAGTCAATATCTTTTTTTTAGCTTACTTAATAAAGTTTTTATAAATACTGGTCCCCCTGTGTTGGGTGCATATATGTTTAGGATGAATATTTCTTGTTGATGGATTGAACCTTTTATTATTATGTAGTATCTTTTTGTATCTTTTTAAACTTTTTGATAGCTTAAAGGTTTTGTCTGATATTAAGATTGTGACTCCTGCCTTCTTTTCTGATACATTTACCTGGAAACTCGTTTTCTACCCTTTAACTTTGAGTCTGTGTGTGTCTCTTGTGTTGAGATGTGTTTCCTGGATGCAGCAAATAATTGGGTCATGGTTTCTTATCCAGTTCGCCATTCTGTGTCTTTTCAGTGGTCCATTTAGTGTATTCACTTTCAGGCTGATTATTGAAGTGTGATTGTTTATCCCTGTCTTAAGGCTCTTTTAAAGTTTTTATTTGTTTGCTTGTTTTCTGTTGGCTTTGGGATTGATGTGTAGTGTGTTTTCAAGTTTCTTCTTGCACTGTATTCTCTTTGATTCTGTGCTCTGCTGTTTTCTTCGGAAGGGTGTGGTCATTCTTTTTCTTTCTTTCTTTCTTCTATGCTTAATACCTTATTAAGTGTCTCCTGTAGAGTTGGTCTGGAAGCTGCATAATCTCTTAGGAACTGAATGTCTGGGAAGGATTTTAGTTCTCCATCAAGGATGAAGCTAAGGTTGGCTGGGTAGGAAATTCTTGGTTTAAATTGTTTATCTTTGAGGACTTTGAATATTGGACTCCAGTCCCTTCTTGCTTGTAGTTTTCTGCTGATAGGTCTGCTGGTATTCTGATTGGTTTTTCCTGGTAGGTAGCATGACCTTTCTCTCTTGCTGCCTTTAGGATATTTTCTTCTGTGCCCACTTTGTGTGTGTAAGCGAATTACTATGTGTCTAGAGGTTGGTCTTCTCCTTTGATATCTTGTGGGGGTTATCTGTATCTTCTGTTTGACTGTTCACATCTCTGGTGAGATGGGGAAAGTCTTTTTGGATTGCCTCCTGGAATACTTGCTCCAAGTTGGTCTGCATTTCCCTTTCTTCTTCTGGAATACCAATCAGGCATAGGTTCAACCTCTTGATATAATTGCAGCTCTTTTGTATGCTTTATTCTTGCTTTCTGAATCTTCTTTCTATTTTTTTTATGGATCAGGTTAATTCCATGTTCTGGTCTTCAAGTTCTGAGATTTTTTTCTTCAGCTAGTATAATTCTGCTTTTCATGTTTGTCATCTTGTTATTTAGTTTCTGCCTGAAATTTTTATTGCCGAAATCTCTCTTACAAGTTCTTTCAGTGTTGCATCTTGTCTTTCTTGAGTCATATTTACTCTTTCCATCCATTCACTAATCCCTGTTGTATTCTGGGGCCAGTCATTGGTGACTTCCATTGTGTTGTCTCCAAGGCCTGATGTTTCAGGAGTTTTCACTTTGTTACACTTGGAATTGCCTGTGATCTTCCTTTGGTTTTTCCTCATTTGTGACAGATCTCTTGTTTTTCTGTTTAGTTATGTTGTTCAACATCAGTGGGAGAGGCTTTCCCTTGTGGTGTTTGCTCAGTCCTCTATTCTTCCCTGATCTGGCCTCTGGATTTGTTTTATTTTGAAATAGGACTGTGGGTAGGAAGCTTTTCTGTCTTGTAGTTTTTTTTTTTTTAATTCAAATGAGGCAGGGGATTGGGCACTAGGATTCAGAAATTACTTGCAAATTAAAATGTTCACTGATTATGGTATGTGTTCCCTGAGACCCACTCCCCACTACCACTCTATATGACAATGCAAAGCAGAAACCAATGCAAAAAACAACTGAACACATACACACACAGACATACACACACCCCAAAACAAACTGGAATAACAACAAAGTGAAATAAAACAAACAATAGCAAAAAAACAAACAACAACAAAAAAAAAACAAGAAAACTGAACACACACACACACGCCTAGCACAAAGTGAATGGAGAAGAAAAACAGAAAGACTAGGAAAAAAAGAAAAACAGTAATTCAGATAGACCCTCTCACACACCTTAAACTATAAAAAATAAAGATAAAAAACCCCAGAAGAACAAAAGAGCAAAAACAAACCTACAGCAATAGCAAAATTGAAAGATGAACACACAATCATTCACATACACACATACATAGAAAACAACGAACAAAGGAATGGTGGGTTGCAGATCAAACTCTCACATACACAGTCATGCACAAAGGAATAATATTTTTTAAATAGATAGAAAATTTTAAAAAAAACACCTGCCCTCTTGTGGTAGGCTCTGTAATTGTTCCTCTAATCTGGTCTCTCCTGCAGAGCTTCTGCCTCTTGCACTCTCTCCCCAGTGTCCAGAGCAGGGAAGGAGTAGGGGCAGTGGAGATAGATAGGGCTACAGTTCCCCCCCCCCCACTTTCTTATGGTCATGGGGAGGTGTGGGATTGTCCCAGGTATGTACTCAAGGGAGGTACCCCAGCCAGCCCTGTCCTGGAATGGATTTCTCCTATTGCTACTGATGTCCAGGCTCCACCTAGATTTGTCCTTCTCAGTTGTGACCCAGCTGTGTGGGTCTGACATTCAGAGGATTGCTGGGGAGGATGGGGTTTGAGTCAGCCCTGGATTCACCACTGATCTCTTTGATCTCTTTGGAGTTCTTCCTCATCCTTTTCTGACCACACCCTTTGTCCCGCAACTGCATCAGGGTAGCAGATGGGGCACCTGTAACTCAGCACTCGTCAGGTCCCTCCAAAGTTTGTTCTTTCAGGATATTCCCTCTGGGTCATGATCAACCCCTGAGTATTTGATCCACCTGTCTCAGAGATCGGGTCTGTTGCTCTGTGATGAGCAAGTGGGAGCACTTTCCTGCCCCACCTTTAAGATGGTGGTGGGGAGACTCTCTTGTCCTCTCTGGTGAGACTCTGCCTCTGGGCTCCATCTGCATCCCCTGCTGCCAGTGCCCAGCCAGGTGCTGAAGTGGTGAGCGAAAGGCTGGTGCCAGCAGTTTCTCCTGCTGCAGTGATGAGGCAGATCCTGGGGCAGTAGTCTCTCCCTGCAACTTCTTCACAGAAAAACTTTTGTCTGTTTTAAAAAAAAATTGGCACTCAACTTCTGCATCCCGGGAAGAGCCAGGGACCAAGAAGAGAAACTGCAGCACCAGCTGTTGTACCAGGGCCCTGGCCACTTGCTCACAAGCCCCCACTTAGTTGCTCCCAGCGTTTTCTTCCCAGGAAGGGTTTTGTTGATTTTAAAAAAGGCACTTGGCTTCTGTAGGAATTGCTAGGGTCGAAGCCCAGCAGCTGCGGCACTAACTGCTGCACCAGGAGAGCCCTGGCTGCTAGCTCCCTAGCCCTCGATCAGTCAGCGACTCACATACCCACTCAGTCACCAGCACATAAACAAAATTTTCCATACACTCACTCACACTGGGACTCGCATAGTCCAATTGGCTTGGCCACCATCTCCCCGACCCCCAAGCCTAGCAATAATTTTAATGGGAAGTCTGATAAAGGAAAATTTTTAAAATCAATTTATTCACTTTTTTGGTTAGCATTTATTGAGCATCTGCTATATGTTTAGGGCACAATTTAAGATGCTTATTTCTTAGCTGGATCTTCAAGAACTTGAATATGTGGTATATAGTAGGTTGTGTTTATATCAGTTGCTTTATATTACAAGTATGGTTTCTTTGCAAATCACACAATTGATTTTGTTTGATTTCTTCAAACATTTAGGAGTGCTCAAATAGGTTTACTTATTATCTGACTCTTCATAGCTTTCTAGTTTATTATTAGCATGTTCTGCTGAATCAAGGCATCATTTTTAAAAAATTATCAAATGATAGTTTCTTGAATTACAGAATCATAATAGTTAAGATAATTTTCATGTTTGCTGGTCAGTACATTCTAGTCCTTCACCCACCCTCCCCTTTTGTGTATAGCTACACACTCATAAGTGTAGAAGACAGACATTATAATTTTGTCCAGTATTTCTTAAACTTTTTGGTTTTAGACCTCTTTACTCTCTGAAAAATTACTGAGGACTCCAAAATGCTTTTGTTTATTTGAGTTGTATCTATCAATATTTACTTTATTAGAAATTAAAACAGAAATTTTAAAACATTTATTAATACTTTAAAATGATAAACTCCATTAAATCTTAACATAAATAACAGATTTTAGAAAAAAATACATTTTTCCAAAACAAAAGACGTTTAATGAGAATAGTGGCATTACTTTACATTTTTGCAAATCCCTAATAATGGGTTTAATAGAAGGCAGCTAGACTTCCCTATCTGTTTCTTTGTTCAATCTGTTGCATGAACCATACTGTTTTGGCTAAATTATATGAGGAAAATTTGACCTCACAGATATGTAGTGTGAGGAGGGAGGAGAATTTATTAGCCTTTCACATAATTATAGTTATTCTTTTTGATACTATACCTAAATCAGCAAGTAGTGATTTCTTATAAGTTACATGCACTGTAAAATCTAAAGCCAAATTAATAAACGTCCTAATCTGTTATATGTTAAAATTCATTGGTTTATTTTGCACATTTCATGAATCTTTTATTCATGCCAAATTTTGTAACATTTTACATTGGTCATTTGGAAAATATTGATCCATCAAGTTATGCAAAGCTTGCAGATGTTGATATATTTTGTTATATGAGACCCAAAGTATCACATTTGTTAATATCATAACTTTTTTTCTAAAAAATCTTCCTGTGTTTGGTTAGTTTTATGGTAGTGGTTAGAGTTTTTTGCAATTATCATTTTTGCTTGAGAGCTCAAATTTTATTGTTGTTAACTAATAATTTCAGTCTTTTTTCTTAAAGTGAGCAACTCACTTTATTTCCAGATCAGAATAATTGAAGTTTGTCATTGTTCTTATAAACATCAAGTATACCATGACAAAAACTCTGACAGTTTTATCTCACAATTAATATAACTTTACAAGTGTTTTCCCTCAAACCAGCTATCATGCTCATGTATCAGTAAAAGTGTGTTATGTATGTTTCTGTTTCATCACAGACTAGTGTGCTCAAAGGTTAAAATGTCACAAAATTAACAATTTTTTACTGCTTTATCAAGGATATTCTTAAGTGAAACTGGCATTTTTTTAAAAACTACTGTAAGTGTATGGCAGACAAATACAATGACTTTTAGTAGAGTTTGCTACCATTGCTTAGACTTGTGCTACTGTTCCAACAATTTTATACATCCTTGCTTTTATACCATCAGTGTAAATTTTAAAACAGTGAAAAGGGCAAATCACATCTTAATATTCTTATTAAAACAGTTTTGACCCCACGCACTCTCTTGAAATGATTTCAGGGCTTCCCAGGGTCCACGCACTGTACTTTTAAACTGCTTGTATCATAGTTTAAGAGCACAGAGCACAGAGTGTAGGATCAAATAAATTTGGCTCCACCTAACTATGAAAAAAGATATCTAGAGCAAGTAGTCACCTCAGTTTTCTCATTTGTGGTATGGACTTATAACTGTGCTATATTATAGGGTTTGTGTGAGGTTAAATGAGTTCATTTATTAAAAAAATCTTAGAACAGTAGTCAGCCCATGTATTTACAAATTATTATTTTGGATCATAAACACAACTCATGCAGATTTATGTATGTATTCCATCAATTCTGGATATTTGAAAACTTCATTCAAGTTCTTCTCACTGCTTCCAAATCAGCTCTTACTTAAACCAGACAAGATAGGTGACATGTGGTTTAGTTCAGAAGACCCTCAGAGACAGTTCTTCATATGTCTTATTTATCCTATTCAGGTTGCAAATATACTTTGAATTGCTTTGATAGCAGTGATGGAGGAGTAAATGTCAATATCTTCTGTAACTGTTTTCTTTTCTTGATCAGTGTATGCTTTTGAGATGGTCTGAAGTTTAAATGGCCTTGAGAGGTATTTGCAGTGTAATACAGAGATTGTTAGATTGTTTTGGATTTCAGTGTTAAATGGTGGCACAACTTGGTTAGTCTTAAAAGTATTGCCCTATGGAGCCTTTTGTTTTTAGTTTATATATTCTTTGCAACTTGGATTTATTTGGAAGTTGATAGGTCTGTGACATACTCAAATAGTTTTGATCCTCTTTTTCCTGTGGTCTTCACCCAGAGCTTTGTGCTAAGAGGCTGGTTTTCATTTTTGCCACACAGTGGTGGGAGGAACTTTTTGAGTCTGTGAATATACATTTATTCAGAACATGCAAGCTCTTCATTGATCTGTCTTTCTTGAACATACTTACCAGAACTTCTGATTGAGAGATAAAGTAGCTAACCATACTTTGGGGGCCAACAGAATATTTTATGCTATCGATTACGCACTGGATGAAGTTATTCTGTTAGAATGGTAAAGAGCAATTGTCTAAATATGTATAGTGTCCCTAAACTTGAGAAGGAAAGGAAATCAACTGTAATTTTTTTTTTTAAGGAAGCAGTCTCAAAATCTGTCCTCTTTTAGAAAATAAATCACATTGTGTCATTGATATTCAAATATAGTCTCAACAAAGTAAAACCAAATTAGTTTTAAAATTTTTTCAGCAGTTATTGAATTACATCTGTTTGCATAATAGAGTAATAAGTACAATGTTTTTCTATAATCTTTGTAACCAGCAACATAACACTGCTCTTTTCTGATTTGAACTTTTGATGAACTCCTTTATACAATTCTGACATTATTGTAAGTCTTCTCATACTATCTCAGTATTCTTCTACGTATCATAAACACAAAAATAACTTTTTCTTTTCAAACCAAGGGAACTTTGATGCAATTTTCTAGGTCCCTACAAGAAAGCTGGAGTAACTTCATATTTTGTTTTAACCTCATGTTTATAATTTACTTTTTGGAGTCCCATGAAACACCTTTCACTCTGTATTAGACTAGATGATAATCACTCTTCTAAGTCTGGCCAGAAGGTAATACTCAGTACAGTGACACATTCAAAAGGAAAGTAGAGAGATTTCCAAGCATTTATCTTAACTTTATTTTTACTGATGTCTGTCCTTTCTTGTATTTCTGCTGTTTATTTTGATTAAAACTAAAAGTGTTTCTTTGTAAACTCCAAGGCCACATGTGTATTCTATACCTAGGATCCAGAAGTTTCCCGTTCAAATGCTTATACTCTGCTGTTTCTTCAGGCTGTGTACACCTAAGCTCTTAATCCTTTCCCCTGAGCTATCTCCAAAAGCAAGCTTTATAATTGGTGAAGCAAGAATTGTTTCTAAAGATTGTCCTTGGATTCAGTTGTAGAACAGGAAAAGAGCTTGCAATTCTGGGAGTTCCCCTGGCTCTTACCGCCAAAACAACTGAAGGTTCCTGGGGCTTGCATAGGTCTCCTTCTCAATAGTATAGAAATACGTCTCTTAAAATCTGAATTCACAAAACAGAAATGGAGGACATAACTAAAAATATATTTTGTCTTATGAGTTTTAGACTTATAAATACAGTTCTGTTTATTTTGATAAAGGATAAAAAGCCACTATGGCAGACACATAATAGACTGAAGAAACTTTTCTCACAATAGAATATTTCCTCGCTGAGGTGGAAGGATTGCCGGAGCCCAGCAGATCGAGGCTGCAGTGGCTGGGAGCGGCCACTGCACTCCAGTCTGGGCAACAGAGTGAGACTCCAACTCAAAAAAAAAAAAAAAAAAATTTCCTCAAAAATTCTTCACTGTGCATTAATATCATGTTTTTAAATAGTAAGGTCTTCAAATATTGTAATTGGAAATTTTAGTTTTCAAAAAGTTATTGAATAGATGAATGACTATTTTCTATCTAAAGTAAAAGTCTAAATCACATTTTTAGAGGATTTTAGCCTAAATCAGTGTTCCTCCTTCTCTTTACATATATGTCCATAAAACAAATGTAGTCCTGACTATGGATGTCTTATGCATTCAAACTGTGTAGATTGCAGAACATTTGGCAAAGATAATTATATGCTTTGGCTTGGCATGTGGAAACAGCAAACTTTTCCACTTTCCATTATGTAAATTAGCAGTGGAAATCGTTATATATTTCTCTATGATGTGATCTTGCTAAATATAGGTAATATAAATTCATTTCTGTTAGAAAGAATAGTTTGCCATGAAATGATGGTCAAGTTTTTGGTATAATTTAATTTTTATTTTGATATTCTTTTGTTATATGGAATATTCAGTCTCTTTTAGTAATTTATTTTTCCCCTAAACATCTATGAGATTATAGGCCTTAATAAAATTGATCGGACTTCTCTGGTGACTTTTGTTTTATAGGATAGCTTTATGTTTTATATTTTTAATGAAGGAGACTACTGTATTATTGTTTAAGGAAAAAAGACTTGAGTCTTATCATGATGTATGTTGCTTCTATATCTCTTATGTCTTTGTGAGCCTATCTTAATTCTTAGGACTGTTGAAAGTGAACTATCAAAGCTAAACAAAGATTGAAAACCTATTTTAATTTTTGTGATAAATGGTTAGACATTAAATTGCTTAACCCAAAAAGAAAATATTTAATGAAGCAGTAGAATCATTTATATATCATGTCTCACATCTAATTTAACAAATATTTGAATATTATATACAAATAAGTGTTTAATTGTTAAATTTAAGCCACTCAGATAAGAGTACATTATTCTTATCACGTTTATAAATAAAAATGGTATCATTTAGTGAAACTTCAGCAAGTAGCCTACAATGAAGTTTAAATATTGCTGAGGTCTTTCCTTTTTTTTTTCTCAAAGTGCTTAATAGTGCGACACCTTTGAGATAACCTGATGTTAATTAGTGACTCTAGAAGACAATGGTCTAAAAAGAGAATTTCAAGGCAGTTAAGGCACAAATTGCACTGATTGCCTATTGCTTTGTGGAGCATTATGTGATATGTTCTATTTTTAAATTTCACTTTACTGTTATGTTTTTAACTTTCATTCAATTGGTAATCAGAAGTTTCCTCTGTGGAGATGGTTTTACTATTCTTGGAACTTCATGGAGTTTTCCCTTTAATAATACTACTGTTTGCAGAGGTCCCAGGCATGTGACCTTTAAAAAAAAAAGGCAAATCATTTTCCTACTTTTAGTATGTAGTTAGGAGAGAGTTGGCTCATTCACATCAAGTCTAATTTGATGTGAGTTAGTATGAACTTTGACAAAATCCATGGTTTAGAATTTAGCCTGGAAGGAGACAATAAATCTTACTGTTTAAATCACCCAACAGAGTAACAGTACTGTTTGTAACATTTCTCCAGTCTTCATTCTAAATCTGTTATTCGGTGATGTAAAGCCTTGCTTACTTTTCAGTACTTTTAAATTTATTTGCAGAAGGTGGAGCCCAGAAAATGTGCCCATCATTTAGTGCTCTAAGTTTAACTGAGGAAAGCAAGGCTGTGGCAATGTTTCTGTTCCAAAAAGAGTTGTATTTATCTGAGTTACAAGACCAGTTTACATAAGTGAGAAACTAAGATTTTCCATACACCGGGAAAAGTTTCAGAAGGATGGCTTTTTTGCTTGCCACTTCATATCCACAAAATATTACAAACAAATACTCATGTCTGCAGTAGGCCATATGTGGGTGTGTGTAATTGTGGTTGACAAGTCATTCAAGCTCAAGCCTTTTCCAGGTACAAATGAGAAACCCTTAAAAAATGAGTGCTCTCTCTACATTTTTGGAGTGAGTAAAGCTTTTAAGGTCTAAGAATTTATTTTTTGCATGACAGTAAACATATCAGAGGGTCTTTTGTTTCAGAAAGGAGTTCTAACACCTTCGGTGTGAAATGGCATTATTGTAATCTTTATCATATGTATCTACATTTTTGGTTGTTGGGACTAGGATTTAAAGATGGTAAGATCTTCTTAGCTTCCTTAATTTTAGTTAAGAGTTTAAAATAGAACTTTTGTACACTGATAAGTTTTTAATATGACTCCATTGCACACTTCAACTACTGAAGTGTCAAATTTGGTTTCAAAACTCATGAGAAGATTTAATCATTCTCTTTTTCATAGAGAAACCAGAAAAGATTTCAATGAAGTCATTGTGTTTCATGTCTACCATGAGTCTTATCTCTTTTAAATAGCTAAATGGCTTATCCTGAGCAAGATCAATAAAAAACAAGTCCAGGCTTAAATAAATCCATTTTACCACTATATTTTCCATTGTTGACATTAAAACAAGCAAACAAAAAAAAGAAACCTCACCTCACAGGTAAAGCTTCTTAAAATTTTACAATTTATTTTGGTGTGTAATTTTGCTGAACTTGTTCCAAAATATAAAATATGAAGTAATTGTTCTGATTCTAAAAACTCCTTTCCTTTCAAAATATTTTTGACATTGAAAACTTTTCATAAAATTTCCTTTGGAAGGCATTTTAACCTTTCCAGTCTTTTTAGTATCATTCCTAAAAAGTTGAAGTATCCTTCAAAAAGCAACTTAATAGCATGACATTTTTTTCTAGAGATTTTTGAATATCTACATTTATTGTGAATGGGAACTCAGCTCCTTAATTAAGAGTGACTTTCTTCAAGTAATCAAATCAACATTCTCCACAATTAGTATTAATCATATAGTTGGTTTATCCCTTAAGAATTAGCATTAATTATTCAATCAAAGACATTAGATTGTTTTTGCTATCTGAGCTTTTTCTCTAAGTCTAGTGCCGTGCTTTGGGTGGATTATGAATTGACAGAAGGAGAACACACATAGAGACATAATGTACATTTATGTGTGTGCTTTTATCTTTATGTTCCCAATTCAATTAGCCAACGATCCAATGTTTTATCAGAAGCAGAGTCAGGTGCAGTATCTCAACATAGTTTCTCTTCACCACTGAGGCCTTTAATAGAGATAAACAGCTGCTAATAACACTATATATACAAGATGGGGTTCCTGAATCAGGAATGTTCATTTCTTACTATGTCACTGCCCTTTTATAGTCAGTATGCTGAAAGAACTCACAGTCTGTGGATTATTCCATTTTCATCACTATTCCAGATCTTCAACTAACAATCTGTGGGCTTCCTTTTAAGGGAATATTTATAATTATCAGACTTTTTTGGTTCTTGAGCCAAACTCAGCATCAGCAAGGACACTTTCTCATCCAGAGGGAAAAAACAGAGTTAATACCCAGGTGTTCTCTGCAACTCACTTATAAGTGTTCTGGAAAGCCCATTTCCCCATAAGTATTAAAGCTGAAATTTATAACTTTGAATCTTAGAGTAACCCAATAAGCTCTTGATTTTTTTGCATGAAAGAAAAGGAACAGAGAAGTATGGTACACTAAATTGACCAAATTTATAAAATCACTTATGTTTGGGTTTAGAATGATTTTTATATTTGGGTTTGAGTGTAGTTGTATCTGCTTAGAGAATTTATGGGGGTGAGGAATGAGTCACACAATGAAAACTTGACACAAGAGGAACTGAGAAACTCTCTGCTCTATCTCTTTTTTGATAGGAAAAGAAATAACTTTCAAAACAATGGACAACTAGACCACTTTCAAAATTTTAATTTAATCCCTTTTGTGAATTCCTAACCTGTGCCTGGTATGTACTAGGTGCTCAAGAAATGTTTGTTGAATGAGTGAATAAGTGAAGTACTTGTATCCATTAAAGTGCATTCATTGAGCCCTTGAATGTATTAGGTGCACAGAGTTTAGAGATGTGAGGACAAAGTCTTGACCCTTAAAATATTTATTGAGAAGAAACATTCATTCAGTATTTATCTACTGAATTTTGAATTGTGATGGCCTAGTGAAGAGTCCAAGAATGAAGAAGATGAGAATCAAAAAGCTATGGTATAAGAAAGTGTGTAAAGGAGTCAGGGACGGCAGTTGGTAAGTAGGTATGTATGATGTGCACAGTGCTAAAGGAGTTTAAGACAAGAGTCGTTGACTTCTGTGAACAAGGAAAGCTTAATGGATAGGTAGCATTTAAGCTAGGCTGTAAATGTAGCAGAGTGAAGACAGGGAAGAGGTCATTCATTTTTGGAGGGCACTTGAGAAGACACCTGGAAACAAGAAAGCACAGAGTCCTGGAAAAGTCCCAGCTATCTCCATAGGCAAATACGAGGGAAAGAAGTGTTGGACTGGAATAGAGACTTTGAGGAAGACTGTTGAGGCAGACTTCTTTGGAAGGGCCTTCTTTGGGAGGGTCTATTTAAGGTCTGTTTGTTTGTTTGTTTGTTTTTTGGAGATGGGGTCTCCCTGTTGCCAGGCTGGAGTGCAGTGGTATGATAATGGCTCACTACAGCCTCAACTTCCTGGGCTCAGGCAATCCTGCCAACAGCCTCCCGTGTAGCTGGGACTACAGGTGTGTGTCACCATGCCCATCTAATTTTTTTATTTTCTGTAGAGATGA
This sequence comes from Carlito syrichta, assembly GCF_000164805.1. Classification (NCBI taxonomy): domain Eukaryota; kingdom Metazoa; phylum Chordata; class Mammalia; order Primates; family Tarsiidae; genus Carlito; species Carlito syrichta. The sequence goes on from NW_007248055.1 coordinate 512,257, forward strand.
GGTCTCACTATATTACCTAGGGTGGTCTTGAACTCCTGGGCTCAAGCAATCCTTCCCTCTTGGCTTCCCAAAGTGCTGAGATTGCAGGCATGAACCACCACCCCAGCCCTATTTAAGGTTTTTGAGTGCAACTTTAATAAGATAGAGTACAGTGAGGGAACACTATAGACAAAAAAATTAGGTAGGAATCTGTGGCACTTATATAAGGGAGTGACTAAAGCAGTTGAAAAGAACACAGTACAGAAAAGATTGAAAAAAGTTGGCTGTGAAGAAAAGAAATGGCAATTAGACATGGGAACTGATTGAATGACCCAAGAGGACTCCTGACATAAAGGGGCATGGTAACTGCCCGGTCACCTGTGGCCAGAAGACTGCAAATCTTAAAATCCTTTATGTCTAGTCTCGAGGGGCTTTTGGAGGAAAATGCTGCATATGGGCTCCCTACTAGGGACATAGCTCTTCAGGCTTGCCCTGTTTAAAGCTAAATCTCAGAGGCTATGTCTGGGAATCAGTCAGTGTGGTGGGAAAAAGTGGCTAAGTTTGCGAAGCAGAGGACTGAGCTCTGCAGGAGTTGAGGTCAGAAGGATAAGCAGCAGGAGCCAGATAGGGGAGGAATGGCTGTGGCACCCAAGCAACGTCTGCAAGGAGTGGGACGATGAAGTTTTCCCAAGGACTGAGCAGAAGGAGTTGGCAGGAAAGACAGTTGATTGTTGTCGGCCTTGTGTGTGAGTATTTTGAACTTTCTCTCCCTTTTCATTAAAAGGGGAATATATTCTCATTAAGGACATTTTAGAAAACAGAGAAAGGTAAAAAAGAAAAAAAACGTTTTTGCCACCTGTATGGAACTGTTAATATTTTGGCATAATTTCTATAAGTATTTCTACGAAGCAAGCTTTTTTAGCTGAAGGTAACAGTATGTAGCATATAAAGGCAAAAGAGAGCAACTATTTTGTTTGTTACTGTTAGTTTACAGTAGATAGATAGTGTTCAGATTACAGAAGGGCTTATTGGGGAGCTGTTGAAGAATTTTAACCAGGAAAGTGGAGTGATCAGATTGAAATTTTAGAATTTTTGTTTGTTGGTTTTTGTTTTTTGTTTTTTTGGCCTTAGTGTGGATAGTGGATGAAAGGGCACTAAGCCTTGAAACCTGGAAATCATTTCTGAGACCAGGTCATTACAGGCTAATCAAGGTATTGGGAATAGGGGCATAGCAAAGAAATTTGACAGTTATATATAAGAATGAATTGATAGAATGTTGTGATTAATAAGTTGTAGAAGTAGAAAAGCATGCTATAGTCCTCTCAATTAGATGTCTCACAGGAACTTCAAATTCAATGTCCAATACAAAATTGTCTTTCTATTTATTTATACAGAGACAAGGTCTCACTCTGTCACGTAGGCTGGAGTATATTGGCATGATTCTGGCTCACTGCATTCTCTACCTCCTGGGCTCAGGTGATTCTTCTGCCTCAGCCTCCCTAGTAGCTAGGACTACAGGCATGCGCCACCACACCCAAATATAGAAAAGGTTTCACTGTGTTGCCAAGGCTGGTTTCAAACTCTTGGGCTCAAAGGATTCTCCTGCTTCAGCCTCCCAAATTGCTGGGATTACAGGTGTGAGCCACTGTACCTAGCTCACAAAAATTATCTTTCTTAACAAATTTACTCCCTGTCCTTCTTAGTCCGTTTTTTGCTGTGATAACAGAACAGAGAATGCATTATTATAAACAATGAAAAGTTATTTGGCTTATGTTTCTGAAGACTGGGAAGTCCAAGAGCATGACTGTGTCAACTGACAAGAGCCTTTGTGCTGTGTTAACCCATGGCAGAAGTTAGAAGGTGGAAAGCCTAAGGGCAAATGGCAGTATGAGACAGAGAAAGGAAATCAGGCCAAACTCATTTGTTAATCAGGAGCACATTCCCATAATAACGAACTTATTCCTGTGATAATGGCATAATCCATTCATGAGAGCAGAGTCCTCTTTACCTAATCATCTCTTAAAGGTCCCATTTCTTAATACTGTCACAATAGCAATTAAATTTCAACATGAGTTTTGGAGGGGGTACTTAAACCATAGCACTGTTCTAGATTCCCTTTCTCAGTGAATATACCCTTACCCACCTAGTTACTCAAGCTAGAAATTTGGAAGTCATCCTAGTCTCTTACTTCTGTAATGTCTACCTCTACCTCTAGTCAGTCACTAAAACCTATCAGATCTTCCACTTAAATCTTGGAGATCCATTTCTCTACATCTTTGTTACCATTGTATTTGCCAAGTTCAGATATTTATTTTTGCCTTAAAACAGTGGCTGGCAAACTACAGACTACAGACCAAATCCAGCCTGCCATCTGTTTTTAAAATAAAGCTTTAATAGAACATAGCCACTCATTTGATTACATTTTGTCTATTGCTGCTTTTAAGCTTTGATGGTAGATTTGAGTAGTTGTGATTGAGACCATGTGGTCTGCAAAGCCTAAAGTATTTATTATCTGGTCCTCTACAGAAAGTTGGCTTACCCCGGCTTACAATATTGTAATATAACTGGATTCCTTACTTTCAATCTTCAGTCTGGCCTTTCCTAAGTTGATGGAGTGATTGACCTAAAACACCATTCTATTTATGTCAAGCCTCCCTTATTCATATTTCTTTAATGGTTCCCAACAGCCATCAGAATTAAATCTATAACTTTTTAGCATGGAAAGTGATGAGTTCTAGTATAGTTTTTCAAATTCTAATTTGTTCGCAAAATGCCTTGAGGACTGTTTTTATCCAGAGAAACAACAACAAAAAAGGTCACTTGGGGTGAGATTGGGTGAATAGGAAGGGTGGGGCACAGGGGTCATGTCATGCTGTTTTTGATCAAAAATTGCTGGATACTCAGCACAGTGTGGGCAGGTATATTCATAAATCATGAAATAGGCAAATGCATTGATATAATCTCCAAAACAATTCACTGGAGCCAAACACAGCCTCTTGGACAATGCTAGCTGATACATTGATGCTGATGGGTTCCTAGAACACTTACCTCATGGGAGAAGCCTATACTACAAGGGGCCTGCCCTCCAAAAAAATAATTGTGGTTTTTGTGGGGGGTTCCCCCTCATGCTTTACCCAATTAAGCTGTCTTTCAGATTTGTGGGAGAAGTAAACACTTTCCCAGACAAACAAAAACTAAAGGTATTCATCACCACTTGACCTGCTACACAGGAGTTGCTAAAGCGTGTTATTTAATCCGAAACAAAAAGTCACTAATTAATAACATGAAACATACAAAATTGCAAAACTCAGTAGCATAAGTAAAGCAGAACCGTATTTAGAATACTCTAGGACTGTAATGATGATATGTAAGGCAATTTTTTTCCTAATAGAGGGGTTAAACTATAAAACTATTAATAACAACTACAGCTAAAATAATCAAGGGATTCACATTAAAATGATGTAAATTCTGCCATTAAAAATATAAGATGTGTGTGGAGAGAGGTGCTAAAAGTGTACAGTTGTTGTATGCATTGAGTTAAGTTTTTACCAGTTTATGATAGAGTTATAAGCTGTTCGGTGTAAACTTGAATATAGGTAACTACACAGCAAAAATATTTAGTGGAAGCACAAAGGAAAAACAGAAATGATTCAAAGGATAACACTACAGAAAACCATCAACCATAAAGAAAGACAGCAAGAGAGGAAGAAGGGGAAAAGTATCTAGAGAAAAACCAGAAAATAAGAAAATGACAATAGTATGTCCTTATCGGTTATTACCTTAATTGTAGGAGGATTAAATTCTCCAATGTAAAGATACAGAGTGACTAAATGGATTAAAAATCAAGACTCAATGATATGCTGCCTATGAGAGATTCATATCACTTTTAAGAAAACATATAGATTGAAAGTGAAAAGATGTAAGAAGATATTCCATATAAATAGAAACCAAAAAACAGCAGGGATAGCTCTACTTATATTAGACAAAATATACTTTAAGTCAAAGATCTATAAAATGATACTTAGTGCGTTATGTAATGATAAAGGGGTCAATTTACCAAGTGCATATAACATTTGTAAGTATATATGCACCCAACACTGGAGCAACTAAGTATGTAAAATAAATTCTAAGAGATATGAAGGGAGAGATCAGTTGCAATACAATAATAGTAGGGAAGTCAGGTACAGTAATCCCAATGCTTTGGGAGGCTGAGACAGGAAGATTGCTTGAGCCCAGGAGTTCAAGACCAGCCTAGGAAACACAGTGAGACCTCATCTCTATGAAAATTTAAAAAAATTAAACAGGCATGGTGGTGCATGCCTGTAGCCCTAGCTACCCAGGAGGTTGAGATAGAAGGATCACCAGAGTCCAGAAGGTTGAGGCTGTGGTGAGCCGTGATTGTGCCACTCCAGCTTGGGTGATAGAGTGAGACCCTGACTCAAAAAATAAAAACAGTAGTAGGAAACTTTAATACCCCATGTTCAAAAATGGACAGATTATCCAGGCAGAAAATAAATATGAAAACATTGGACTTTATACTTAAGACCAAATGGACCTCATATACAAAACATTCTATTCAACTGCAACAGAATACACATTCTTGAGCACGCATGGAATGTTCTCCAGGTTAGATCACAAAACCAGCCTCAGTAAATTTAGAAAGATGAAATTATATTAAGTATCTTTTCTGACCACAATGGTTTGAAACTAACAATCAATAATAGGAGAAACTTTGGAAAAATTCACTATTGCATGGAAGTTAAACAGCATGCTCCTAAACAACCAGTGGGTGAATAAGGAAATGACAACATTCAATGGGAAAATAGAAAATATTTTGAGACAAATAAAAATGTGATACAACATACTAAGACTTACAGGATACAGTGAAAGCAGTTCTATGAAGAAAGTTCAAACAATTTAATATACCTTAAAGAGCTAGAAAAGAAAGAGCAAACTAAGCCCAAAGTTAACAGAAGGAGTGATGTACTAAAGATTAGAGTAGAAATAAGTAAAATAGAAACTAGAAAAACAATATAAAGACTAACAAAACTGAGGTTTATTGTTTGTTTTTGAAAAAATAGAATTGACAAACCTTTAGCTAAAATAAGAAAAAAAGAAGACTCAAGTATGTAAAAGTAGATATGAAAGAGGAGATACCACAGAAATACCAACAATCATAAGAACTGCAATGAATAATTATACTCCAATAAATTGGATAACCTAAAAGAAATGGATATATTACTATACATATACTACCTACCAAGACAGAATCATGAAGCAATAAAAAATCTGAACAGACCAATAATGAGTCAGGAGGTTGAATCAGTAATAAAAAAAAAAAAAATCTCCCAGCCGGGTTCGGTGGCTCAGCCTGTGATAATCCTGTGCCTTTGGGAGGCTGAGGTGAGTGGATTGCCTGAGCCCGCGGG
>NW_007248055.1:517985-540778 GCF_000164805.1 Carlito syrichta
TCGAACCGGCGGGCTCAGGCAATCCACTCACCTCAGCCTCCCAAAGGCGCGGGATTACAGACTGAGCCACCGAGCCCAAATAGTAACAATTTTAATGGTTGCAGGGTATTGACATAATTTTGACTTCAGTGTCTTGTGCAATACACAGTACATAACAGCCGCTTTATTTTGGATAGAGATTATTAATAGAGTCTATGTTCTGTACTTAGGATAAAATATTTTAGAAATAGCTCTTCTTATTATGACTATTGCTTTATTAAATATTTCAGTTTTCAGCACTGATGTTGATTTTTATGTTTTGTCCTCAGAAATACCCATCATTGTCCTAGCTTAGGTTCATAAGCTATTCATGCTAATTTCTCTACAAGAAAACTATTCAATACACCTATGACTTAAGGTTTTTGAAGTATTTTTTAAAAAGATTCTTGTCAAGATAGCGGAATCTAGTTTGATATGTTTAGAATTGTGTTGTTTCGTTTTCTTCTTCCCTTCTCCTCCCTTGCAGTGCCTACAGGCTGATGTGAGCTCACTAGTGCTCAGAGTCAAGTTTATAATGAATGTGGTCACCTTTAAACTTTTGCTATCTTTAATAAATGTTTGGCAACCTCAATATTAATGGCCTAACAATTAGCAATTATTGGTGTTTTGAAAAATAGATTTTTTTTGTTCTTGTCATATTTGAAAAAAAATGATTTGAGAATAAATAAGAAAAGAGAAGTTTTCACCCCCAAGTAATTATTGCAGAGGAATGTTTATTGTACTGTTTTGTTAGCAATGAATGAAATCAACATTTTCAGAGACTATTGCGTTTGTAGCTAGAAAACGTATTTCTTTCTCTGAACTTGTCAGCATAATAAACAGGTGCTATTTTCCCTTATGTAGATAGTATTGATGTAGAACAGGGCTCGTTGAGTTCTGTGTTTAGAATGAAGCGATTTTGATTAATTTATTGCTTCTTTGAGAGCAGTATAAGAAATGTATAAGGCATAGTTGTCCTTTATTAGTGAATCAAAACCAAATGCTATGAAGCTCAAACAAGTAGAACATCTTTTAGCCTGACGTAGATAAATGTCTATTGAATAATGGCCAAAGTAAGCCTACACAAAGAGTAGTTGAGTATAGCCTGGTGACACTGTACCTACTTAAATAAGGCCCCATCATGACCATTTCACAAATAATATTTTGTTGAGTAAAGGAAAATTTCTTCAGGATGAACTCTGTGGCTTATGCCTGTAATCTCAGCACTTTGGGAGGCCAAGATGAGAGGAATGCTTGAGTTAAGGAGTTTAAGACCAGCCTAGGCAACATAGTGAGACCTCGTGTCTACAAGAAAATAAATAAAGTAGCCGGGCATGGTTGTGTGCACCTGTAATCCAGGAGGTTGAGGCTGTGGTGAGTCGTGATGGTGCCACTTCACTCCAGCCTGGGCAACAGAATGAGACCCCTGAATCAAAAAAAAAAAAGAGGGAAACTTTCTTCAGAAAGACTCTTCAGGTTCTCCTGTTTACTCAGAAGGACAAGACAGACGAAGGTATGAAAGTATGAATAACTACCAGATTGCATACATGGGAGTAACCTTTATCATTTGGACATTTTCCCTCACACTTACTTTTAGAGAAGAAAAGTTTTCCTGATTTAATGCAGTCTTGTTTTAGGCCTCGAAGGGATAAGCAGAGAAAGAAAATGACTGTTTCTAAGCAAACCATATTATGAGCAGGTTGAATGTAAACTCAGCTATCAATGGGAAGCTTGGCTTAAGGAAAATACTAACATCATCATTCTCTTTAGTCCAAAGGCTTACAGATCATTCTTGTTGGACACAGCTATTGTGGATTTTGTTTTGTTTGTCAGATTTTGTGTGTTTTTTTCTTTTAGATGACTGCAAACTCCAGTATTAATTATTTTTTTAGCAGATATCTTGCATTCTTTTAACAAGCAAATAGGGGTACTTTCATGGACCAATTTCATCACTAGCACTACCTAATATTAACATTTATAGAAACAATTGCTTTGTTCAAATTTTTTTAATTTTTCAAAATAGTAGCATACTTATGTTTTAATTAGAGCATTTGTAGACTATATTTTCAAGAGCAAATGTGAAGTTTCCCTGGTTAGAAGAAATATTATAAAGCATTTATTGTAAAAGTAATGGAGTTAACTTTTTAAAATTTTCTTAAAACAATTTCCTATATTTATATTTTAGGAGTTGTTCTTCTACTTCCACATTTATTTTTTAAAAACTTAGTGTGTATGGGTACATATGTATACACACACACACACACACACACACACACACACACACACATGAACACGAGGATCCTAAATTTTAATTGAAATGTTTAATAGTTTATCATTCAACAAGTTTTTTTGTTTTTATTTTTCAGTGGTGACATTTTTGGGATAAGAAATTTTTGGCTTATTGCTCTAGTTGCAATAGTAATTCCTCAAAGAATTTAGAAGCGAGCATTCAGGGAAAACATGCTTATTATAAGAAAAGATCATTTTAACCAGGTAGTAGTTTTAGGGGGTAGAAATTGGGATAAAGATAAGCATTTGGGAGAATATTTGGAGGCAATACAAATTGACTTATTTTCAGTTGTCTTTCCACAGTTGTCTTTTTCTATAATCAGTTCTATTTTTAACTCTAAAAATCAAATCTGTGTTAAATTTTATTATTTCTGTAAATCATCTTTATTGAGTAACACTTTGTGTTGGACCAGATGTTACTAGCTAATTTCATTAGCTAACGTAATATAATTAACTTTTGAAAATATACTTATGTTGATAAAAATCTATAAATACATAGCAGCTTATAAAGAATAGTAATATTTTAGTAACAAAAAGAGATATGTCAGTTGACAATGCATTTTCCAGCCCATTCTCCCTGAGAAGGTACCAGATTGGAGATGTTGTAAGTTCACACTTAATTTTAGGTTTGAGTAAGTTAACAGCTGGACAATATATTGTTTTAAAGAATAAAGTTTAGGCAGCACCATTTATTACAAGTTTAAATTTCAGTATTCAGTTCATTCATCACTGCCTAATAAACACCATACTTCTTTTTCACCACGTTTGCTTACTGACTGATGTCTTACCACTGTCCAGAAACAGACAAAGACAGATGCCTTTGTTTGGGCAGAATATGCTCAGTCAGGATGACTATGTGATGTCTACCAGGTTTAACAAGTACAGCAATACAAAGCCTATAAAAGTGGGAATGCTGGCGGGGACCTACTGTTAAGTAATTTAAGAATCATACCCTCAAAAGACCTGTTAGTAGCCTTTGGCAACCTGAAGAGTATATTGAATAAGCTCATGTTCCATGTAATATCCAATTTGTTGACTTTGAAAAAAGGGGTCAAGATAATACTCAATGTAATTGCACAAATAGGGTAGCCTTGCTAAAATACTAGAAGTCAGAGGGAAAAAGCAACTTAGAAATGGAAAGCCATTTAGTCAGGTTATGTGTGCCACAATAGTGGAAAAAACTATAGATCAGATGTCAATGACAGATAGAGTTTTCCTACTGAAAACTCATCTTGGACCTCTTGTTTTCTTCTGGATTTAATAAATGATTATTAGAATTGTGATTGCATTTTACAGAAATTAGACCTATCAAGGATGGTAGAATTACTAGTGTGTTTTGAGCATATTAAAAACTAAACAGATCATTTTTATAAAAGTGTCTAAGGAAAGTGCAGTGTATGCAAACAATAAGAAGGCAGCTTTCTAGAAGCAGAATCAGATGATTTCTTAAGATTCTTTCCTTTTCTAGTAGGATGCTGTTATTATTATGTGTGCTTATTGTGTCTCGGGAACTGTATTGAATCCTTTATTTTCTCATTCTTAGTGAGATCTTTTCCAAAGAGTGTGAAAGTTTAAAATGTGATTGTTCTTTTGAAATGGTAGCATCAACATCTTATAGTTGGTAAATTTAAAATGTAACAATAGTTACAAGTGTTTATTTGGCATATCTATATCTATGTATACACTCGTCTATGTTAACTTATTAAGCCATCTCAATAACTACAAGATAGTTACTATTATTTGACCCATTTTTAAGTTGAAGAGCCACAGTAACAATCTAAATAGTGCCAGACCCAAAATTCCAATGCTGTAGTCTCACTTCAGATAACCATGCATTCAACTGCTATGCCATCCTTAATTTACCACTTAACACGTCATTACAATGTAATAATCTTATTCGTTTGTTGATATTTAAATGAATTGAAATATTAATAGTGGGAGAATTTCAATATTTAACATGATGATACCAAATTTTAAAACAAATTTAAACCCTCAATGTGAATAAAATGAAAAAATTACTAACACTTATATTAAACAAAGAAAACTGTATCTAAGTAAAGCTTTTGCCTGCCCAGGCCATTGGAGCTGAGAGCCTACATTACCCCATGAACTGCCCTGGATTTGATTTCAAATCATACCACTATTGTGTGATACATGTTATCAGATAAGGCTGAAGTGCCAGCTCAGACTCCAGATTTTCAGGCTAACTTTTCAATTTTACCTTTGGTTGTTTTGACTGTTTTATGATGGATACCTGTTCAACATAAGGACTTCATTAGATCAGCTTTAGTTTTTAGCAACAATAATATAACAATATCAATCTTTATGGCTTAAAACTTCTCATCAGATTTTTGAGTGGATATTTTACATATCTAACAGTATATTTTAAACTGTACTATAAACACTTTTATTTCTTCATAACTCCAAATACTTTGGTCCAACTCTTTGTGGGCATGGTTTGAAATTATAAATAATGTGTTGTTAATTTGCTGTGTAAAAACCACCCCAAACTCGGTAACGAAGACTAGAAGCTCATAATTTTGTATGTTGGGAATCTGGACAGGTTACTAAGTGGATGGTTCATTCTGTTCTGTGATATCTGTGACCTTAATTAGAGTTGCTCAAGCGACTAGGAGCTGCATGGAATAGCCCATCGATGTCTCAACGGGGGTGGTAGGTCTTGGGCCTTGAGTCTATCCATTGGGACAGTTCTTCAGTTCTTCATGTGTAGCTAGTCTGTGAGCTGCCCTTGGGTAATCTCTCACCATGGTGCTCTCAGGCTCCAAGAGGACATATTCCAGAAGTACAAGCCCTAATGTTCCAGTGATTATCAAGCCTCTTCTTGCATCACATTTTTTAATGTCTTATGGCCAAATCAGATATTTATAACCAGTCTTCTTTATTCTTTATTATAGAGTTATGTTTTTCCTAGCAGGTATCTATAGTCAAGCCTACAGTCAATGTGGGAGGCGACTATACAAGGGTATGAACACCAAAATTAATAATCCACTAGATGCCACCAAGATACTGTAACAGTTGACTAAGCATGCTTAGCATACTTTTTTAGTTCATATCAGTTACTCTGCACTCAGTGATTAATTTAAAAATCAAGGTTTTTGTTTGTTTGTTTGTTTTTGAGTCAGAGTCTTACTCTGTTGCCCAGGCTGAAACATAGTGTTATGCTACAGCCACTGCAGCCTCAACCTCCTGGGCTCAGGTGATCCTTCCACCTCAGCCTTCCAAGTAGCTGGAACCACAGGTACATGTCACTACGCCAGCTAATTTTTGATTTACTCTAGAGACAAGGTCTCACAAGTTGTCCAGGCTGGTCTCGAATCCCCAGACTCAGGCAATTCTCTCGCTTTGGCCTCCCAAAGTGCTGGGATTCCAGGCTTGAGCTACTGTGTCTTGCCCCAAATCAAGAACATTTAAAAATATGCTTTCTTGTTATTTATTATTATTTTTATTATGTGAATTGTTTGATTTTGCCATATTAGCCTTTAATATATGAATAAGTTTAGAAGAATAGAGAGACAGGAGTAAGTACTATTTTAAAGAGATATCCTTGAACTGAGGTCCTTCCATATGTATCATTTAACAGTAAAGTAATACCAGATCCCAACTACCATTGTGATACATTATACTTCCAAATAATATTTGTATCTCTCTTAAGAATTTAGGTTATTAAAGTGTTATTCTCATAACTTTCCAAAGAAATGTTCAACATCATGCTGTTTGAAGACCAGGACGATGATTTTAATAGTGTCATTCTTCCAATGTTACTTTGATACCTGTATTATCCTGTGCATCTTGGTGTGAGGATTTAAAAATCTATTTTAGGGGAAGTTTTTATGTGCAGAGCACAGAGTGCTAGATATCAAGTAGGCTTACTTGAGTAGTGTATTACTTCATGGTCTTGGTGGCATATAACAGAAACCCTTCTAATTAATTTAAACCAGAATGAACAGATCAGAAGGATGTCAGAAAACTCACAGAATTGACAGGGAGGTTGGAGAGTCAGACTGAGTCAGAATGCAAGGCACTGCCTGTGTGTTAACATTACTGCTACCTATCTGCCACCACAGTTTCTGGAAACAGCCCCACTACATATTCACCACTTGGTTACTAGACTCTGTGCCACCATGGTCAACTCAAATAGTCTTTGAAAAACAGTGTAAAAAAAATTATTATGCACTCTGGAAAATAAAGGATAATAGTAAAGAAAAAACAAAACAACAGGAAAAAAAGCACTCATATACCTATCACTTGTATTTAACAATTTTTAGTAATTTCCCCTATTTGCTTTAAGTATTTACTGAAGCACAGAAATAAACAAATTACAGAAGGCATGTTTTACCACTAAACATTTCAATATGAATCCCCTTAAAAAATTGACTTGTATAACCATAATCACATTCTTATATCTAATAAATTAATAATAAGTTCCTAACAATTATCTACTCAGTCCATATTCAGATTTTCCCAAGTGTTTGCAAAATGTCTTTTATAGCTGATCTGTACATACCAGGATTCACTCAAGGTTCACATATTAAATTCGATTGTTATTCTCTTTAGTCTTGTGTTTGTCCATTCAGGCCACTATAACAAAATGCCATAGACTAGGTGACTTATGAACAATAAAAATTTGTTTATCAAAATTTTGGAGGCTGGAAAATCCAAGATCAAGACACCAGCAAAAATCAGTGCCTGATGTGGTCCTGCTTTCTTGCTTATAGATAACTATCTTCTCTTGTATCCTCACATGGTAGTAGGAACGAAATAGCTCTCTGGGGTCTTTTTAATAAGGGTATTAATCTTATCTCTGGGGGCTTTCCTCTCATGGTATAATTAACTCTCAAAGGCCTTACCTCCAAATACCATTACAATTGGGATTAAGTTTCAGTGTATTAATTTGGGCAGTGGGCAGGAGGGACACAAGCATTCCGTCTCTGGCACTCTTTTTTTTCTTTCTTTTTTTTTTTTCTCATACCATTGATGTATTGAAAAACACAGTCCTGTATAGAATGACTCACTTTCTATATTTGTTTGATTTTTTTTTCTCCATGGTTAACATTTAACTTGTTCCTCTAGCCTCTATATTTTCTGCTGCCTGAAAGTTAGATTTAAAAGCTTGGTTCAAATTAAACACTCTTGGGATGGGTCATACCGTGATGAGTAATAGGTGACACTGCTTATAGTGTTATATCAAGAGGTGTGTAATGTCTGTTTATTCCTCACTTACTCAAGACTAATGAAGGCATTCAGGTATTTACAGCCAGTCTTCTCTGCTATAGACATATGCTTTTCTTAGCAGGTGTTCCATGAGGTAATACTTTGGTGTCACATGAATGTCTAGTCTCCCATCAAACTTTTATGTAGATTTTGGCATCCATGGGTGATTATTGTTCTGAATCAGTTCCTTCAATAAGGGTTGTAAAACAACCATTTTCTATTATTCCTTCTATATTTGTTAGGTTGCATTATTCTATAAAGAAGAGCTTTCACTCATGAGTTGAGCCTTTTGGTTACTTTGAGATACAGTTCCTATTGAAAAGGCAAGATAAATATTTAAATCCCTTTTCTTTACAGTTTTTATAGTAACAAGTACAGTGATTTCAGGTAGCAAATCATTTTTTTGTTTGTATGCCTGCCTTTATCTTTTATGAATGTTATTTATGGCTCATGAAATTTTATATATTCAATGCGATTACCTAAATGAAAGTCATTATTCTTTTTGATATGCAAATCTTCCCAACTTTGGCCTGTTCTTTTACTTCCCTGTTCAATACTGTCTTAAGATTTAAGGTCTTGGGTAAGAGCATCTGCTTGTCTTTGCTGAGGTTATATTTGCACACTCTAGCTGCCAGGTTGGTAAGCTAAGATCTTTCCAGATCATTGACTTCTGTAGTGGAAGACAGAATTCTGCATTCAAGCTACCTTGGGATTCCTCTAAAATATGAAGGCTTTTTATCTGCAGCTTGGCTAAAACAACAAACACTTCTACCACAGTTAGTATTGGAACGTCCATTAAATTTCCTGATATCTTCCATTAGAACCTGCAAAGTTAATTTCCCAGAAGTTACCCATCTGTTAAAATATTTTATGGAGTAATTAGTATTATTTGTTTCTGAATTAGGATAAATTGTATTTTTACTTGTTTATGTTGTTTTCAGTAGGGCTCGAGCAGTGTTATGAATTAATCCTAATCCTTGGTTCTCAATGTGTTTTTATCATTGATTAAGAAATATGTTTTTATTTTAATCTTAATTGACAAATCATAATTGTATGCATTTATGGGCTAAAATGTGATGTTCTGTATATGTATACATTGTGGAATGAGTAAATCAAGCTAATTAACATATATTTCACTTCACATACTTTTTTTGTGGTGAGAACATTTGAAATTTACTCTCAGCAATTTTGAAATATGCAATACATTATTACCTAGTGTCACCATGATGTACAGTAAATCCTAAAAACATATGCTTTCTATCTAAGTGAGATGTGGATCAAAGAGAAATATGCTTTTAAATTATTTTTGAAATAGTTATTCCACAAACATTTATTAAGCATCATCTATGTGTCTGGCACAAAATATAATGCAACATGGTAAGTACATTAAACAAACAAACAAAAAAACTCTTGGGTGACGCCAGGCTTGGAATAGTACTACTCTGTTTGGCAAAGTCAACTATAGTAACATTTATAGTAAGACAGGATGTGGACCTGTTTTTAAATATTCAGGAAATAACCTCAGAGAGACCGTGACTTAATCAAACTCACACAAACAGTTATCAGTCTTTTTCTAAGAATTGCATATTTAGTTTTAGAAGAAATAGTTGGAAGTTCTGTAGAAGTTAGTATTCAAATGTTCTGTAGTATAAATCTGTAAGAGGAAATAATAGATATTTATGATATAGTATAGGATTTGACATAATTTTATCTAATTTATATAGATTGGTGTGATATATACAGGGCCTTTGGGAATGGACTTAATTGGAAATGGTGACAACAAATAGAGCAAGTTAAATTATTGGACCATTGGTTAATTTTGTCATTGAGATTAATTTGAGAGTACATTTACTTGCCTTATTTTTGGAAGGAAGATGGTTTAATTTTATGTTTAAAGACTAAACCTCTCATTTTTGTTTTATGATGTTAAAATTATTATTCACAAAATTTTACATTATTGGGCATATATTGCAGAATGTGAGGAGTCTGTCTAGTCATATATATAAATACTATCTTCTTAAAATACTAATCTTACACTAAAAGTACATCTTCAATCCTCTTTTAAAGACTCCACTTCTTTTAAAGTCTTCCAGCCATGTCTGTCTTATGTCATGCCTACAAGAAAATAATCTGAACTTAAAGTGTCTAGCTCAGACTAAGTCATTATAACCAAGGCACATTAGAAAGCTACAGTTAAAATAATCACAGATGTACATAACAGATTTCAAAGGTTACTGGAATTTGTAAACACTGTCTGTCAAGGAGGCTTCTTAATTAGAGCCTCAGTTTTCCTGTCTATGAAACATACGATAAGCCCATGACCTGTCCACTTTCTGAGACTACAGTAAAATTATATGTGTTCAAAGACTTGGTTGATATGTTTTGAATATGTGATTCAGAGACCAAAGTTGGTGTTTCTGTCTCCAAGTCATTACATTAACTTTTATGAACCCCCAAAGTCAGTTTCCAATTGATAATCGGCAAGAGATAGGCCACTGGTTGATTCTTTTCTAAATATATGACCCTTAGTAGGAAAAAAAATACCAGAAAACAGTACTGGGCTATGAGAATAATCATATTAATGACATATTTGCCTAAGGCTTTCAATGTGCCAAAACAGTACTTTGAGATCCTCCTTTTTAAATTTACAGCTGTAAGTTTTCCTGTAAGTGTTGTTTTAGCGGTAGTTTATAATTTTGAATATGTTGTGTTTTTATTTCATTCAACTCAAAGTACTTTGATTTCCTTGTGATTTCTTCTCTGATCCATTGGTTGTTTAGGAATGTGTTGTTAATTTTCACATATTCGTGAATTTCCCAAATTTATCTCTCATTGATTTCTAATTTCACTTTATGCAAACAGAACATTGTATGCTTTCAGTCCCTTAAGTATATTGCAGCTCAATTTATGGACTTGCATATGGCCTAACTTGAGAATGTTTCACATGCACTTGAAAAGAATGTGTACTCTGCTCTCACTGGGTGAAGTATTCTACAGATTAAAGCCTACACCTTTGATCACTCACTATAAGATATGAGGAAAATGTAGGAAAAATATGAGATACTTTTGTTTTGACATTTTCTATTGAAGTATGTATAAACATTTCACAAACCTGAGTTCTATGGATAAATAGAATTTAGCAGCTTCTAGCAAAAAGGGAAATAATATGGGCTAGTCTTAAAAATGGAAGGAAGTAACGAGAATCAAGATTTGTTGACTTCTAACACTACTGTGGATATTCTTCCTCTTCACATAATGAGGAAGCAGCCTCAGGATGTTTTATATAAATTTTTTCAGTGTCATACAGCTAGAAAGATGTTGTGCTAAGACTTGAACCCATATCTTTTCTGGTTGTAAAACTTATGATATTTCCATGCCAAACTTGCAAATAGGAAGACATAGGTGATACTTACTTTTAGTATTATTGTTGTTGTTGTTATATATCTACATGTTGTAAAATTTTATTATATAAGAGATATTTCAGTGTGAATAATTTTCTATCTTATTGGCACACTTTTCAAGTAGATATTGAGAGGAGAAAACATCTCCTACTAAAGCAGTTAGTGCTTTATTGTTGCTTTTCCTAACAGCTGGGAGAACAGACAATCAGAATCTGAACGATGTGGTAAGCCTGCAGTGAGTCTAAGTTACAGACTGAGTCAGAGCTCCTGGCAAAGAAAGTCTCATTAGGCATTAGGACAGACCTCCAGTTTGAATTACTCTGCAAATCAATGGAACATGAAAAAATAATCTCAGTCATAACATTTCAGCTTTTTTTTTTTTAATTGAAGTGAGGTCTTGTTAGGTTGCCCACGCTAATCTCGAATTCCTGGTCTCAAGCAATCCTCCCTCCTTAGCCTCCCTAAGTGCTGGGATTACAGGCGTGAGCCACCGCACCCAGCCACATTCCAGGAATTTTTAAGTAGACCTGACCTCATATGTGAAGTCTGAGCCACACTCTACTAAATGACATAACAGACTCCATCTCAGGGTACCTAACCATAGTGAGAGGTACTTTTGATGAAGAACATTAGGAGTCATACCTGACCCTAACCTCTTCTCTCCCAGAGCTAGGGAGGTTCCTCAAAGGAAGAAGAGGAGGGAAGAACTTTAGGAGAGACATCTAGAATGCATATGTTGTCATTCTTTGTTCTGTTTTCTGGGGCTTTTTTTTTACATTAGTTTTGCATAGTTACTGCCGTATCACATACCAGATTTATTTCCTTCCAAACTATTATTCTACAGATTTGAATATACATTATAAAATCAGAGTACAATACCACCTACAGAGCTAATGGCAATGTGTTGAAAATTTATTAAGAAATTGCCAAGATCCTAGAAGGTTACTCTCCTTACCCAAAACATATGATTCCCCTCGAAACCACATATAAAAAAAGTCATTCTGAAAACTCTGATGATTACAACAATGAGAGCACATTTAGCTTGGAGAGGGGCACCCATATTCTTCTGATCCCTAGAAATGCCTCAGTTTGTTTGTTAGTGACTTTCCCTGAGAGCAAAACGTTATTTACTTCCCACCATTTCCCAGTTATCTTCTTTAAAGTTTTTAGTGTTTTCAACTATAATATTGAAATTTGGTCAAATGTAAGGTAATTCTACTCAGCTCCTAGCCTAGATTTCTTTTCAAAGTTAAGAAAATATTATTAAAATTTTACATTTACACATGTAACATTTATTTGAACATTGGTTCTCAAATCATGGTCCCCAGACCAGCAGCATTCATTTTTCCCGAGGTATTTGTTATAAATGGTCTCTCAGGCTCTATCCTAAACCTACAGAATCAGAAACTCTAGGAGTAGGGACCACTGATCTGTGTTTTAACAGACCTTCAGATTGTTCTGTTATGTGTCAAAGTTTTAGAACTACTGCTTAACATAGTCTCTTGAAAATACTTTCCACCTGCCCCCATTGTTTTCTTAAGTGGTCTTTAAACCCATATGTCCAATAAAACTTTTTTAAACTGAGGGTGAGATACATCATTTTTGTTCTACCAGGTTGGTTATTTGTAGTTCTAGTTACTGTACACTGTCTTCCAGGTAAGCTGAAGTGTTACCTTGTTGCCTTGATGTTTCTTCCCTCATTAACTATGCATACACCACTTTCTCTGACCTAATTCCCCATGCCATCTCCTCTGTCCAGTTCCACACCTGTAAAATAGCATCCGTTTAGAATTTGATGTGAGGATTCAGTGAGAAGATATATGTGGATATGTATATATACCATCTCACTGGAACAGTACTGGGAACATTTTTGGATTAGAGAAAAAGATAAAAGTAGCCATGTAAAATTCTAATTATGCTACCTAATTGGTTATTTTTAAAATTAATTACACCATAAAAGAAAATTATAGTTTATTCCCCAAATTAAGGGCGCATATTGAATCTTGACACATATCTCATTTTGGTTTAACGAAGAGTAATCGGGGTATATGAAGGCCAGATATTCACCTTACTCTATAAAATGGTAGTTTTTATTCATGAAGCATGAATCAAGCCTAAATTAAGAATCCACATAAATATAAATAAAACATCTTTTCCATTTGGACTGAACTACTTTGGATTTCACATTAGCGAAATTAAAAATATGTTTTTATTAGGTGCAAGTAGTTTCCAAAGTGCTTTTCCTGGCTCACATCTTGTCCCTATTTTCTTGAAGGGTTGGTCTAGCACAGTTTAAGCAAGTTGTTTGGTCCTGTTTGTCTGCCAGGTGGTAACAGAGTAGGAAACCCACAGAGAGGTTAAGTCTCGTAGCCTTATGGAAAAGAAAAACTGGCCTTTTCTGCAGCAATAGCCCAGGAATGAGTCAGCTGTTGCATCCAGTCACTAGTGCCTCTGAGGATGCAGCTTGTTTTCAGCTAAATGCCAGCCAGGGTTTCAGAAGCAGAGAATCTGCAGATTCATTTAGAGCAAATCGTTAAGCCACAATATAGGTGAAAGTTGTTATAAATTACAAGCGGCACAAATTGATGGCCCCTGCTATGGCTTAGTGCCTGTTTTATCCACAAAGCTTGTATACTGTACTATGTTTGTTATGTGGCTAGAGAGGAAAGAAAACAAGGTTTGGGTGCTTTGGGGTTTTTTTCCCCCTTAAATTTATTGTTGGAAAAATTACAAAAATTTTCCTCTTCTCCCCTTACTATCTCCTTGCTTCCACCACCTCATTCCTTGCCCCCATGGCTGTTAGAATGAGAAACTATAAAATAAAAATGTAAAAGTTTGCATTAATTCTCTAAAAACACCCTCTTAGTGGCATATTGGCCATATGTAAGTGCTGACTCATTGCTAGAACAGAAGCATGTATCAGTGTAGTTCCCAAAATGTTTAGCTTTGAGAGGTAGGACCAAATTTGAGCAAAAATGTTTTTGAGTGACTTGAACTTGTAGTTTTATTAAATTCATACAGCCAGTTTATTTCTTCATCATGTTGGACAGTACGCCTCAAGGAAATAATAAGAAACTTTTGTTTAAAGTCTCAGGGCTGTTATTGTAGTTATGGGTTTATTACTTAGCACAAATTGGAATGCATTCTATGATAAAAGTTATTTACTCTGAAAGGAAATCTAAACGTTGTATAAGCATTCAGATGTGCCACACCCTTTGTTCTCTTCTTAATATATTCATTCCAAAATATTTGAGATTGTATAGTGAGATCATGGTGGAAATCAAAAAGTTTTAACAACTGGATTCTTTAATTGGTAAAAGATGATGAATTAAGTATCCTGAACACGAGAGTGTTTTTATTTGATTTCCTTTAACTTCATTATGATTTTTTAATTTACAAAAGGGCACAGAAGGAATGATGGATCATGATACCTATCAACTTTTTTTTTTTGGTAAAAATTATTTGAACTATTTTCCTCAAGATAGAAAACTTCTTTTTCTAAACAGAAACAAGATTATCTTTATATTCAGAATTACTAGCTTATAAAATCAGTAAGTTACCTGATATTCCATTCTACAGAGCTAACCACTGTCGCCATTTTGGTAAAGCGCCTTTCAAATCTTTGTTTTTGTTTGTTGGTGTGTGCACATATATTCACAAACACGCAATTTTATATAAATGAGATAACTCTTTGATTTTATTATGTAATTTATATCATATAATCAAATTATTTTAAATAGAAAATTTCTATTATTATCGGTGTTGTAATGAACATACATTACATTCTTATTTAGCACTTGTCCAGGAACTTGAACACTTTTAGATCCTTATGATGAATGCATGGAATTGCTGAATAAAAGGCTACACACATTTAGCATTGATACATTTTATCAGTGCTTAGGAGAGCTGGATTATGTTTTGGGGTTAATTGTACCTTTTTAAGCCTATCATGATGACTGAAAATTGCAGCAGGAGGTAATCTAAAAGAATACTTAGTGCTACCAACAATTGAGTTTGGTTTGGCATATTTATTGAATATTGAATACTGCTTACATATCACATTTTGTGCTAGTTATCAGAGGTGCAAAAGTAAGTGTCACAGTGAGGATAAATATAGGGATCTTGTGCATCAGTGTTCTGAGTTCAGAAAAGTCTTTGTGGAAACAGTGGCATGGAAGCAGAAATCTGAAGGATGATAATTAGTTATGTGAAGGGAAGTGGAAGGGAGAAGTGTTTTAAGTCATAAGGTGTAGGTGGTAGAGGTTATGATACATTCTAGGAACTAATAGAATTTTACAATATGTGGAATGTAGGGGGCGGGCAGCAAGAGAGAGATGAAGAATAAAGCGAAGTTGAAAGCATGAAGAACCAGGTAGTAGTGTTAATGAGTTTGGACTTTGAGAATTAAGGAGTTACTGTAGCAAAAAAGCGATGATATCAAGTTTGAGCATAAAAATATTATTCCGGCTTTAGTTTGGACAGAGACTTGAAGGCAAGCAAATCACAGAGCCCCAAGGTCAAAAGGATGTGGTGAGCTTGATGTGGGCAGGCATGTGTACCAAGAGAGTCTAAATTTGACAAGGTGGTAAGGAAGGGCAATTTTCAAAGTCAGGTGAGCAAAAGCACCATTTATGTAATGACTCTCATCTTGAAAAAGCAAGCCACTGCTTCCTTGGAGCCTTGGGAACTCCAGCCCACCCAGTTAGAAGACAGTCTAATCTAGAATTAGATAAAGAAGGTATAATAATAAATATCAACATCATCGTTGAAGGCTACATTTAAGTATATTTGATTGTAGACTTAAAGCAGAATAACTCATTTGAGACTTTATACTTGAGTGAATTAAAATGATATACCTCATGATATACCTTTTGTCCTCATCATAAATGGTTCAGAAGCCAGATGAAATGGGCTTGTAGGTGGCCTCAATGGCTATACCTGCATTGGATGAGAAAGGCAGGCCAAAACTTCTTAAATTTAAAATGTTTGAAAAGTTTCAGTGACTTAAGAGGATGGATTACATGCAACTCTATTTGTGGACCTCTATAGAAAACTCTATGCTTCTCTGGAAGCCATTTTGTATAATTCTGATTCATACTGATGAAATTCTAGCTGAATGCCAGAAAAATGTCCACCTCACTTTTTTTCTTAGTTAATCCATACTATGTACTGCATATAAATTTTGTTCACATATTCTTTTACAAAATGTTTTGATATCAGTAAAGTGAATTTAGAAAGGCAGAAACACTGTGGGAATTGGGAAATCTTAATTTACACAGTGCTGAACTGTAACATAAGATTGGTCTTCATGAAAAAGACCCCGTCCTTTTGAGGTATATATTATTTTATCTGATGATGTTTTTTCAGTGATTTTTATTCTGTTACATTTGAGCTGTCTTTCTTCTCACAGAATTCCTCCTCTTCCTAAGCCCCCACATTTTCCTTTGATTATTTCTAGGATTCATGTTCTATACTGTTTCTCCCCTAGTTTATACCCATATTCATTTAGCACCAACTACATATTAGGGAGTTCCAGCTACTTGGAAGGCTGAAGCGGAAGGATCGCCAGAGCCCAGCAGGTCAAGGCTGTAGTGGCCAGGAGCAGCCACTGCACTCAGTCTGGGTGACAGAGTGAGACTCCAATTCAAAAAAAAAAAAATACTGAGATAAATGTAGCTAATTAAATATTTTTCTCCAAATGGCTTTAGTTTTTTGTAAAAATTATGCCTAGTTGTTATAAAAAATTAAGGCAGTATAGTAGAGAATAAGAAAATAGGAAACCCCAAACAACAAGACACCAAAAATATCTAGTAATAGCTGTTATTGCCAGTAAATTAACATTATTCTAGACATCACTTCATGCATATACTCAGAGGGAAAGGCAGGAATAGATAATTTTATTAAAAGGGAATTTTACTACATTTTTAGAAAACATGAAATATTTGACTTTACTTGAATTTAGCATAAAAATGCTAAATTGAAGTAAGACTAAAGAATTTTCTAGCCGGGCTCGGTGGCTCAGCCTGTAATCCCGTGCCTTTGGGAGGCTGAGGTGAGTGGATTGCCTGAGCCCACGGGTTCGAGACCCGCCTGGGCAGCGAGACCTCATCTCTACAATAAATCAAAAAATCAGCCGGGCGTGGTAGCGCGCCTGTAATTCCGGCTACTCGGAAGGCTGAGGCGGAAGGATCGCCAGAGCCCAGCAGGCGAGGCTGCGGTGGCCGGAAGCGGCCACTGCACTCCAGTCTGGGCGACTGAGTGAGACTCCAACTCAGAAAAAAAAAAAAAAGAATTTTCTGAGTTTTGATTAAATGTTTGTCTTAGATTTCCTAAGAAATTCCTGTTTTCTGAAAAATTTGTGAAAATATTAAGAGATTGGAATAATTTTTTAAACTACATAATTTAATTTTAGATTGTACTCATTAACTTCCTGCCCTAAAGGTTGAGGAAATTAGTTCACTTAAAATATTTTACTTTTTTCTTCCTCTGTTTTCCAGTGTAGGCTAGTTATATTATTGATTTGACATTGTCAGTGTTCATAATATTTATTTGAGAAATGTTCATAGTTTGTAGTCTTAGCTCTATATTGAAATGGGTTTATTGTTCACTACCGTCTCTATTACTTTAATACCTCTAGTTCTGAATTCTTTATTGTAATTAATATTTTGGTTACCTGAATTTTATCTAGACATTCTTTTTTTTTTTAATCAATATTTTTTATTATGGTTTTGTGGGGTACAGTTAAGGGTTAGGTGTACAATTACATTTCATTCAGGCACCCTGTTGATATGAGGTGTTTCCCTTTCCCCAGACAGATATTTGCCACTGTTAATCCCATTCCTCCCCCATAGTTTCCCAGTACGATCAGTTATTTTCTTTTTTTTTTTAAATCAATATTTTTTATTATGATTTTGTGGGGTACAGTTAAGGGTTAGGTGTACAATTACATTTCATTCAGGCATACTGTTGATAAGAGGTGTTTCCCTATCACCAGACAGATATTTGCGACTGTTAATCCCATCCCCCCCATAGTTTCCCAGTACTGTCAGTCATTTTCTTATAGTATTACATTGGATGTTCAAGGTCCATTATATGAGTGAGAACATGTGATACTCAGTTCTTTGTTTCTGTGAGAGGTCACTCAGTATTTATAGACTCTAGTTCCATCCAGGTTGCTGCGAAATTCATGATTTTGTTCTTTTTTATGGCTGCGTAGTATTCCATCGTGTATATGTACCACATTTTTTACTCCAGTCCTCTTTTGATGGGCAGCATGGTTGTTTCCAGGTTCTTGCTATTGTGAACAACGCTGTGATAAACATACGTGTGCAGGTAACTTTTTTATAGAGTGATTTGAGTTCTTCAGGGTATATTCCCAGTAGGGAGATTGCGGGATCATATGGGAGGTTGATATATAGAGCTTTTAGGAATCATTACATTGTTTTCCACAGAGGTTGCACTAGTTTACACTCCCACCAACAGTGTAGAAGTGTTCCCTTTTCACCACACCCTCTCCAGCAGCTGTTATTTTTTGAGTTGTTGATAATTGCCATTCTGATTGGAGTTAGGTGGTATCTCAGTGTGGTTTTGATTTGCATCTCCCTGATGATTAGTGAGGTTGAACATTTCTTCATGTGTTTGTTGGCTGCTCGGATGTCCTCTTTTGTGAAGTGTCTGTTCATATCTTTTGCCCATTTGATAACGGGGTCGTTTGTTTTTTTCTTTTCAGCACGTTTTAGTTCCTTGTAGATCCAGGATGTTAAGCCTTTGTCAGACCTGGTGTTGGCAAAGACTTTTTCCCAGTCTGTAGGCTGTCTCCCTGCTCTCTTGATGGTTTCTTTGACCATGCAGAAGCTTGTCAGTTTAATAAGGTCCCAATTGTCTATCTTCTCTCTTATGACCTGTGGGTTTTGGGTTTTGTTCAGGAATTGGATGCCAGTTCCGATTTCCATGAGGGTATGTCCTTCATTTTCTAAGGTTCTTATGGTTTGAGGTTTTACATTTAGGTCTCTGATCCATTTGGAGTTAACCTTTGTGCATGGGGATAGATAGGGGTCCTGTTTCAATCTTCTGCATGTGGTCAGCCAGTTTTCCCAGCACCATTTACTGAATAGGTTCTCCTCTCCCCAGTGGTAGGTGATGGAGGCCTTGTCGAAGATGAGTTGGTTGAGAAATTGAGGTTTTGCTTCTGGAATCTCAATTCTATTCCATTAATCTATATGCCTGATTCTATACCAATACCAAGCTGTTTTGATGATTGTAGCTTTATAGTAAAGTTTGAAGTCTGGTAATGTGATACCACCTGCTTTGTTTTTTTTGCTGAGGATTGTTCTGGCTATTCTTGAACGTTTGTGTTTCCATATGAATTCCTGTGTTGTCTTTTCTAGGTCTGAGAAGAATATTGCTGGTAATTTGATGGGTATTGCATTGAATTTGTAGATTACCTTAGATGAGATGGACATCTTCACAATATTGATTTTTCCAATCCATGAGCATGGGATATTTTCCCACTTGTTTGTGTCATCTTTGATTTCTTTGAGCAGTGTTTTGTAATTTTCATTGTAAAGGTCTTTCACGTCTCTGGTTAGGAAGATGCCAAGGTATTTCATTTTTTTTGTGGCTATTGTGAATGGAATTGTGTTTTTTATTTGGGTTTCTGTTTGTTTATTATTGGTGTAGAGAAATGCGATTGTCTTTTGTACATTTATTTTGTATCCTGAGACTTTGCCAAAGACCTTTATCAGTGTAAGGAGGTTTTTGACAGATTCTCTTGGGTTTTCAAGGTACACAATCATATCATCTGCAAAGAGAGATAACTTGACTTCCTCTTTTTCTATGTGAATACCCCTGATTGCCTCCTCTTCTCTGATTGCTCTAGCCAGGACTTCCAATACTATGTTGAACAGGAGGGGTGAGAGTAGGCATCCTTGTCTTGTTCCAGTTTTCAGGGGAAATGGTTCCAATTTTTGTCCATTTAGGAGTATGCTGGCTGTGGGTTTCTCGTAGATGGCTTTTACTATTTTGAGGTATGTTTCCTGTATGCCTAGATGTTCAAGGGTTTTTATCAAGAAGGGGTGCTGTATTTTATCAAAAGCTTTTTCTGCATCTAATGATATGATCATGTGGTTTTTGTTTTGACATCTATTGATGTATTTAATTACATTTATGGTTTTACGAATGTTGAACCAGCCTTGCATCCCAGGAATGAAGCCTACTTGGTCATGATGTTTGATTTTTGAGATGTATTGCTGAATTCTGTTTGCTAGGATCTTGTTGAGAATTTTAGCATCTGTGTTCATCAAAGATATTGGCCTGTAGTTCTCTTTCTTTGTTGGATCTTTGCCTGGCTTGGGTATCAATGTGATGTTGGCTTCGTAAAATGATTTGGGGAGAGTTCCATCTTTTTCAATCTCCTGGAATACCTTCAGTAGGATTGGTATCAGCTCCTCCTTAAATGTCTCGTAGAATTCTGCTGGAAAGCCATCTGGACCAGGGTTTTTTTGTAGGAAGTTTTCTTATTACGTAGTCGATTTCCTTGATTGTTATTGGTCTATTTAGGGTCTCAATTTCTTCTTGTTCCAACCTAGGTAGGTTGTGTGATGTCAGAAAGTCCTCCATTTCCTTCTGGTTTTCAAGTTTGTTTTCATACAAGTGTACGTAGTAGTGTCTAATGATCTTTTGTATTTCTTCAGGGTCAGATGTGACTTCATCTTTTGTGTTTCTGATTATGCTTATTTGGTTTTTTTCTCGTTTTTTCTTGGTCAGTCTAGCTAGGGGACCATCAATCTTGTTTATCCTTTCGAAGAACCAGCTTTGTGTTTCATTGATTTTTTTGTATTATCTTTTTTGTCTTCTATATCCTGGATTTGCGCTTTTATTTTGGTGATCTGGATTCTTCTGCTGAAATTAGGGTTTTTGTGGTCTTGCTTTTCTAGCTTCTTTAGGTGGCTTGTTAGGTTGTGAATTTCTGTTCCTTCCATTTTCTTCATGTGTGTTTGTAGGGATATAAATTCCCCTCTTACTACAGCTTTCAGGGCATCCCAGTGATTCTGGTAAGATGTTTCTTCATTTTCATTCATTTCCAGGTATCTTTTGATCCCTGGTTTGATTTCATCGTTGACCCAGGAGTTGTTTAGCATCATGCTGTTTAGTGTCCATGTCTTTGTGGGTTTGGGGGGACTTTGTTGATGTCAATGTTTATTTTTATTCCACTGTGGTCCGAGAAGGTGCATGGTAGAATTTTGATCCTTTTAAATTTGTTTATGCTTGATTTGTGGCCAATTACGTGGATGATCTTAGAATACGTTCCATGTGGTGATGAGTAGAATGTATATTCTGTGGTCTTTCGATGGAGTGTTCTGTAGGTATCAATTAAATCCATTTGGTCCAAAGTCACATTGAGGTTCCAGATCTCCTTGGTGAGTTTTTGTCCTGATGATCTGTCTAGGGTTGTGAGTGGGGTATTAAAGTCCCCAGTTATGATGGTGTTAGAGTCAATATCTTTCTTTAGTTTTCCTAGAAGTTGCTTTATGAAAGTTGGCTCACCTATGTTGGGTGCATATATGTTTAGGATAGATATTTCTTGTTGATGGATTGAGCCTTTTATCATTACGTATCTTTTTTGTATCATTATGTATCTTCTGTATCTTTTTTGATATTTAATAGCTTGAAGGGTATTTTGTCTGAAATTAAGATCACTATTCCTCCTTTCTTTTGTATTCCGTTCACCTGAAAGTTTGTTTCCCATCCTCTTACTTTGTGTCCATGGGTGTCCTTTCTAGTGAGGTGAGTCTCTTGAAGGCAATAGATTGTTGTCTGATGATATTTTATCCATTTTGCCATTCTATGTCTTTTCAGTGGTGCATTTAGTCCATTCTAATTTAGGATAATAATTGAAATGCAAGAGTTGATCCCTGTCATAGGGTTTTTACAGAGTAGTTCCTGTTTGTTTGTTGTCTTTCTTTGGGTTCTGGAGTTGGCTCATGTGTGTTTTTAATCTTTTGCCTGTACTCTTGTGAAGAATGCTGTTGTTCTTTTTTCTTTTTCTTCTGTGTTCAGTACTTTCTTAAGTGTTTCCTGTAGAGATGGTCTGGTGGCAGCGTAGGTTCTTAGGGATTGGATATCTGGAAAAGATTTCAATTATTCCTCACTAATGAAGCTTAGTTTGACTGGGTAGGTTATTCTTGGTTGAAATTGTTTCTCTTTTAGAACTTTGAAGATAGGGCTCTAGGCTCTCCTAGCCTGAAGGGTTTCTGTGGATAAATCTGCTGCTATTCTAATTGGTCTTCCCTGGTAGCTAGTCTGGCCTTTTTCTCTTGCTGCCTTTAGGATTTTTTCTTTTATAGCTACTTGGTTTAGGTGAATTATTATGTGTCTGGGAGTTGGTCTTCTCATTTGTTGTCTTGCAGGGGTTCTCTGAATCTCTTGTGTTTGAATTTTTTCATCCTTGATGAG
Organism: Carlito syrichta; assembly: GCF_000164805.1. NCBI lineage: Eukaryota > Metazoa > Chordata > Mammalia > Primates > Tarsiidae > Carlito > Carlito syrichta. The sequence goes on from NW_007248055.1 coordinate 540,380, forward strand.
ATGAGGGAAGTTTTCTTGAATGATTTCATGAAATGTTTGTTCCAGTGTGGCTTCTGTTTCTCTCTCTGCCTCAGGAAGCCCAATTACTCTTAGGTTTGGTCTCTTGAAGTGATCATTCATCTCTTGCAGGTTTTGTTCTGTCTTTTTGAACTTCTTTTCTATGCTTTTGACAGTTTGGGTTAGTTCTGTGTTTTGGTCTTTGAGCTCTGAGATTCTTTCTTCTGCTTGGCTAATTCTGCTTTCCATGCTTATTAGCCTGTTATTCATTTCCATCACAGTATTCTTTACTGCTGTTATTTCTGACATCAGCTCCTTCCTATTTTCGTGTTGTCTCTCCTCAATTTTTTAAATTCTCCCCATTAATGTCTTGATGTCTGGGTTTGTTGCATGTGACCAGCC
>NW_007248055.1:540988-563455 GCF_000164805.1 Carlito syrichta
CAGTGGGGCTATAGGTTTACTCCCTGAAATAAAATGTGGTTAGCAGAGGGAAGAGAATGGTCAGACAGTGGGTTGAAGAGGGGGGTGGAGAAATAGAGGAGTAAGGGGGGAAATAAACGTGTGCCAACAAATGGAGAGAGATACCTATACTGGAACAGATAAAAACAATAGACCACAGCTACTGACGAACCAATTCCCATACAAAAAAAAAAATAAAACATATAGTGATGCTAACACAAGCTAACCAACCACCTTATTGGTGTGCTGTTCCTCTATACAAAGATATGGTTTACAGAGAAAAGAAAAGAGAAGAAAAGGAAGGGGGGGGAAGGAACAATACAGTAGGAATAGAATTAAGTCATTAAACTAGCAGAATCAATGAAGCACACTCTGAGACTTTTCATTTAAGTCCAATGTCCTTTCAGTTCTGATTTCTAGCTTTCGTTTCAAGGAGGTAAATTAGTTTGCAGTTAGGGTCAGTTGCCCCTGGTCTGCTGTGAAGGACGGTTCAGATCACCCTCCGTTTACCACTCTGGCTTATGTCTTTTTCAAGTTTGTTCTCCCGTTTCGGTGTTGTTACCTTGAATCGCCAGCAGGTGGTGCTATCTTAGCTGCTCCCCCCAGAGAGGGTGGGGCCAGACAGGAACCGGCAGAGACTGGAGATGGTGCCTGCCTCAGGGCACAGGCAGGAGACTCACGGCGGGCAGGATGTCTCAGTCACAGGAGAAGTGGCAGGGATCCCAGCAGATCTTCCCTGAAGGGGCTCAGCAGATCTTCCCTGAAGGGGCTTCAAGGACTGAAGTCGTGGATCGCCTCCGGCCTGGGTGGTGCGATGTGCTACCAGCGATGTCTGCGGCAGCTGCGGCGGCTGTCCAGACCACTGCGATGCCCCAGCGGTGGCAACAGCCGAGCTCCGTATGAAGAGCAGGCTACGATTTTGGGGTCTGCAGCCCCGGGGGTGAGAGCCAGAGACCCACTGCAGTTCTCCTTTGCAGAGGGTTTCACAGACCAGGTTGTCCTGTCGCCATCTTGCCGGAAGTCCCCGACTTTCTTTTTTAAGAAGACCTCATAGGGCTTTATAGTCTGTCTTCTTCAGTATTCAGAATTTTGTGTTGTCTATGTAATTGAATGACAACTTGGCTAGGTATAATATTCCTGGGTTCCTTTTCTTTTTCCTCATAGCCTTGTAAACATTTTTCTCTCATCTTCTTGTAGTGTCTGTGTAAAAGCCTGAAGCCAATCTCCTTCCTCCATTCTTTTACCCAGAGTAACTTATTTTTACTGCCTAATTACTTGAAGATGTTACTCTTTGTCCTTGGAGGTTATTAGTTAAATTGAGATACCTTTATTATCGATCATTTTATATCAAGTTCTCCATGAATAAGAACACCCTATCTGTATATGATTCTAATTTTTTCTTTTCCTATATTACATATCTTTAAATTATTTTTTGTCTACTACTTTTTCAGTTGTCTTCTTAAGAGACAGCTGTAACTCTTACTAGGTGTTTGGGGAGGGAGAAGAGTGAGTATGCTCCATCTGGCTACCTGGTACTCTGTTCTCTCATTTAAGCTTCACAACAATATTCCTAATTTAGAACTGATGGTGCTGATGATCAACAGAAAGGATAAGTAATTCGTCCAATGTCATATAATTAGAAAAGTCAGATTTGAATGTAATGTCTATCAGACTCCAGACCTGTACTCTACACCTTGTGCTATATAGCCTGGCTACTTATCCCATACCTTTTACTTGTTTACTGTGCTGGTTAAGTGTGTACATCCATTTCCAAGACAGGACTTTCTAGCCTCTACCACTTTCTCCATGCACACTTTTATGAACACTTCTGCAAAATCCATAGATTTTTATGTTTTGTTTTGTTTTGTTTACTTAGAAGCATTATTTATTTTTTTTTTTGAGTTGAAGTCTCACTCCGTCACCCAGACTGGAGTGCAGTGGCCGCTCCCAGCCACCGCAACCTCGACCTGCTAGGCTCCGGCGATCCTTCCGCCTCAGCCTTCCAAATAGCCGGAACTACAGGGGTGCGCTACCACGCCCGGCTAATTTTTGATTTATTGTATAGATGAGGTCTCGCCAAGTTGCCCAGGCGGGTCTCGAACCCATGGGCTCAGGCAATCCACTCACCTCAGCCTCCCAAAGGCCCAGGATTACAGGCTAAGCCACCGAGCCGGGGTAAAGCATTATTTTTTAAATACCTAAGAGAAAAATCTTTTATTTGACTATAAGAATCGATCAACACTGCTCAAAGAAATCAAAGATAACACAAACAAATGGAAAAATATCCCATGCTCATGGATTGGAAGAATCAATATTGTGAAGATGTCCATCTCACCTAAGGCAATCTACAAATTCAATGCAATACCCATCAAATTACCAGCAACATTCTTCTCAGACCTAGAAAAAACAACACAGAAATTCATATGGAAACACAAATGTCCAAGAATAGCCAGAACAATCCTCAACAAAAAAAAAAAAGCAGGTGGTGTCACATTACCAGACTTGAAACTTTACTATAAAACTACAATCATCAAAACAGCTTGGTATTGGTATAGGAACAGGCATATAGATCAATGGAATAGAATTGAGATTGCAGAAGCAAAACCTTAATTTCTCAACCAACTCATCTTCGACAAAGCCTCCACCACCTACCACTGGGGAGAGAGAACCTATTCAGTGCTGAGCAAACTGACTGACCACATGCAGAAGATTGAAACAGGACCCTTATCTATCCCCATACACAAAAATTAACTCCAAATGGATCAGAGACCTAAATGTAAAACCTCAAACCATAAGAACCTTAGAAAATGAAGGACATACCCTCATGGAAATTGGAACTAGCATCCAATTCCTGAACAAAACCTGAAACCCACAGGTCATAAGAGAGAAGGTAGACAAGTGGGACCTTATTAAACTGACAAACTTCTGCAAAGCCAAAGAAACCATCAAGAGAGCAGGAAGACAGCCTACAGACTGGGAAAAAGTATTTGCCCACACCAGGTCTGACAAAGGCTTAACATCTTGGATCTACAAGGAACTCAAACATGCTGAAAAGAAAAAAACAAACAACCCCATTATAAAATGAGCAAAAGATATGAACAGACACTTCACAAAGGAAGACATCCGAGCAGCCAACAGACACATGATGAAATGTTCAAACTCACTAATCATCAGGGAGATACACATCAAAACCACACTGAGATACCATCTAACTCCAGTCAGAATGGCAATTATTAACAACTCAAAAAATAACAGCTGCTGGAGAGGGTGTGGTGAAAAGGGAACACTTCTACACTGTTGGTGGGAGTGTAAACTAGTGCAACCTCTGCAAAAAGCAGTGTGGCGATTCCTAAAAGCTCTAAATATCAACCTCCCATATGACCCCGCAATCTCCCTACTGGGAATATACCCTGAAGAACTCAAATCACTCTATAAAAAAGATACCTGCACACGTATGTTTATCGCAGCATTGTTCACAATAGCAAGAACCTGGAAGCAACCATGCTGTCCATCAAAAGAGGACTGAATTTAAAAATGTGGTACATATACACGATGGAATACTATGCAGCCATAAAAAAGAACAAAATTATGAATTTCGCAGTAACCTGGATGGAACTAGAGTCTATAATACTAAGTGACCTCTCACAGAAACAAAGATCCAAGTATCACATGCTCTCACTCATATAGTGGACCTTTAACATCCAATGTAATACTATAAGAAAATGACTGACAGTAGTGAGAAACTATGGAGGGGGGAGATGGGATTAACGGCAGTATATATCTATCTGGGGATGGGGAAACACCTCTTATCAATAAGGGTGCCTGAACGAAATGTATTTGTATACCTAACCCTTAACTGTACCCCACAATATCATAATAAAAAATATTGATAATAAAAAAAAGAATCGATCAACTAAAGGAAATTGAACAAGAAGTACTTCAATTATTATATATACAAATTAAGTAACAGAAACATCATCATAAGAAAAATATTAAATATAAATAGGTCATCTCTTTGATATGAGTTTCTTTCCCAAACCAGTACTCAAACTATTATAACCATAAACTCATATCTCTTAAATTAAGAAAAAAGGTTGCTCACTAATCACACTTATTATTTATCCTGATTTTAAATGTTACTCTTAGTACAATAAGAAATTAAAGGAATGTGTCATAGAGAAAAACAACCAAAGATATTACTGTTGAAATGGAAAAATGTATATATACTTAGAAAAAATATTTTCATATTAGCTTTAAAGTGATAGAAACTGACTTTTTAAAAGTGGGATAAAAACTTAAACATAAAATAATTGTGACATTTCTGTACACCAGAAGAAACCACCTTGAAAGTACAGTTGTGCCTTGCTACCTGTGGGGAATTGGTTCCAGGAATCCCCATGAATACCAAAATCTACTAATGCTCAAGCCCTTTATATAAAATGGCAAAGTATGTACATATAACTTACCCACATCCTCCCATATACTTTATTTTTTTTCTTTTATTGATATATAATATTTTACATTTATGTGGGGTACGTGTGAGTATTTGCTACATATGGAATGTGTAATGATCAAGTCAGGATATTTGGGGTATCCATTACCTTGAGTATTTATCATTTCTATGTTGGGAACATTTCAAGTCCTTTCTTTTAGCTACATTGAAATATACAATACAATGTTGCTAATTATAGTCACCCTATTCTGCTATCAAACATTAGAACATATTTCCTCTATCTAATCATATTTTTGAACCCATACACCAGCCTGTCTTCATTTCCACCTCCCACCTTCACAAGCTTTCCAGCCTCTAGTATCTCTTATTGTATTTCCTGTCTCCATGAGATCAAGTTTTTAAGCTCCACATATGCGTGAGAACTTGTGCTATTTGTCTTTCTGTACCTGGTTTATTTCACTTACATAGTAGCCTCCATTTCCTACCATGTTGCTACAAATGATTTTATCTCATTCACTTTTTATGGACAAATAGTATTTTATTGTGTATATAGACCACCTTTTCTTTACCCATTTATCCATTGATGAGCCCTTAGGTTGATTCCATATCATTGCTATTGTGAATAGTGCTGCGATAAACATGCAAGTGCAGGTATTCTGTTGACATACTGATTTCTTTTCTTTTGGGCAGATACCCAGTAGAGAGATGCTGGATTGTATGGTAGTCTACTTTATTGAGAAATCTCCATACTGTTTCCCACAGTAGTCATACTGATTTATCCCTGCAACAATATATGAGTTCCTTTTCTCCACATGTGCTCTTTATTGTCTTTTTAATAATAGTAATTCTAATTTGAGTAACATGATATCTCATTGTGGTTTTGATTTGCTATTCCCAGATGATTAACAGTGTTTAATGATGATTAATGATGGAATTATTTGGGTTTTGTTATTAAGTTGTTTTGAGTCCCTTGTGTATTCTAGATATTAGTTCCTTGTCAGAGGAATAGTGTGCAGATGCTTTCTTTCATTCAACAGGTTGTCTCTTCACTCTGTTGATTGATTCCTTTGCTGTGCAAAAACTTTTTAGCTTAATATAGTCCCGTTTGTCTATTTTTGTTTTACTTGTCTATGCTTTTGAGATCTACGTCTTAAAATTCTTGCCTAGAACAATGTCATGAGGTATTTTTCCAGTGTTTTCTTCTAGTAGTTTTGAACTTTGCAGTCTTACATTTAACTCTTTAATCCATCTTGAGTTGACTTTTGTACATAGTAAGGTATAGGGATCCAGTTTCATTCTTCTGCATATGGATATCCAATTTTTCCAGCATCATTTATTGAAGAGAGTCTCCTTTCCACCTTTGTCCAGAATCAGTTGGTTGTAAATATGTGAATTTATTTTGGGTTTCGCTATTCTGTTTCATTGGTCTAATGTATCTATTTTCACACCAGTAACATGGTGTTTTGGTTACTATAGCCTAATAACATATTTTGAATACAGGTAGTATGATGCTTCCAGCTTTGTTTTTTGTTTCTTATTTTTTGCTGAGAATAGCTGTGGCTATTCCAGCTCATTTTTGGTTCTGTATGAATTTTAGAATTATTTTTCTGTTTCTGTGAAAAATAACATTTGTGTTTTTATGGGCATTGCATTGAATCCATAGTTTGCCTTGGATAATAGTACAGTCATTTTAACATGAGAAGTCTTTCTGATTGTATTCACTTCAATTTCCTTAATTGGTGTTTGTTGTTTTCCTTGTACAGATCTTTCACTTCCTTGGTTAAATTTATTCCTAGTTGGGTTTTGAGGGTTTGTTGTTTTGGTTTTGTTTTGTTTTGGTTTTTATAGCTATGTAAATGGGATTGACTTCTTAATATTTTTTCCAGCTATTTCATTATTGGCATATAGAATCACTGCTGATTTTGCATCCTGCAACTTTACTGAATTTGCCTATCAGCTCTAAGAGTTTTTTGGTGGATTCTCTTGGGTTTTCTAAATATAAGATCATGTGAGCTGCAAAGAGCGACAATTTGAATTCCTTTCTTCCAATTTAAATGCCCACCTCTCTTCCAATTTTATTTCTTTCTCTTGCCTGACTGCTCTGGCTAGAACTTCCATTACTGTGTGGAATATAGTAGTGGTGAAAGAGGGCATCTATGTCTTGTTCCAGTTCTTAGAGGACAGGCTTTCAACTTTTCCACATTCAGTATGATGTTACCTGTAGGTTTGTCATCTATGACCTTTATTGTTTCTAGGTATGTTCCTTCTATGCCTCGTTTATTAAGTGTTTTTATCATAAAAAGATGTTGGATTTTATCAAATGTATTTTTCTGTGTCTTTTGAGATGATCATATCGTTTTTATTTTTTATTTGCTGATGTGATGATCATATCATTTTTGTTTTTCATTTTGTCGATATGATATATCATATTTATTGATTTGCATATGTTAAACTACCCTTGCATCCTTGATATAAATTCTACCTGATTATAGTGCATTGTCTATTTGATATGTTGTTGAATTTAGTTTGCTGTTATTTTGTTGAGGATTTTTGTGTCTATGTTCATCAGGGATATTGACCTGTAGTTTTGTTTTTGTCTTATCCTTGTCTGGTTTTGGTATAAGTGTAGTGCTGGCCTCATAGAATGAGAGGGAAAATTCTCTCCTCTTCAACATTTTGAAATAGTTCAAGGAGGATTGGTATTACTTATTCTTTATATGTTTGGTGGAATTTGGTAGAACTCGGCAGTGAATCCATCTGGTCCCTGGCTTTTTTTTTTTTTTTAATAACTTTTTATTACTAATTCTTACTGGTTTGTTCTGGTTTTCCATTTCTTCCTGACTCAATCTTGGTAAGCTGTAGGTTTCCAGGAATTTATTTATTTCCTATAGCTTTCCAGTTTTTTAATATTGTTGTTCAAAGTAGTCTCTGACATTCTTTTATATTTTTGTGGTATAAGTTATTATGTCTCATTTTTCATTTCTGACTTGGGTCTTGTCTCTTCTTTTTTGGTTAGTCTAACTAAAGCAATGTATCAATTTTGTTTATTTTTTCAAAGAACGAACTTTTTGTTTCATTGATCTTTTGCATTGCTTTTTGAGTCTCTATTTCATTTAGTTCTACTCTCATCATTATTTCTGCTTTCTTGATGTAGGCATTTATTGCTATCAACTTTTCACTTACAAAACAATATTGTTTTTGTTGTATCCCACAGATGTTACTACATTACATATCTCCATTTCATTTATTTCAAGAAATTTTTTTATTCCCATCTTAATTTTCCCATTGGTTCATGGTCATTCAGAAGCATGATGTTTAATTTCCATGTATTTGTGTAGTTTCCAAGGTTCTTCTTGGTATTGATTTCTAGTTTTGTACATTATAGTCTGAGAAGCTACTTACTATTATTTCAATTTTTAAGCATTTGTTGAGACTTGTTTTGTATCCTAACATATGACCTGTCCTGAAGAATGTTCCATGTGCTGACAAGAAGAACATATATTCTGCAGTTGTTGGATAAAATGTGCTGTAAATGTTCAAATCTGCTGGAGGCTGTGGTGAAATTTTGGTAGGGAATGGAGCACCAAGTAAACCATTCTTCAGGCTCTACTAGTAGTAGCGGTGGACTGAGCATACTTTTCCTTGGGCATCAGAGTGGTATATGCTGGCATTGTTATTAGCAGATTCTGGTGAGCTGATTCTTGGACCTCAAGATGGCTTACTTGAATGCCAGTAGTGGAAGTGGTAGGCCAAACAGGTGGGGAGATTTTGGGGTCTCTGGTTATCTGACGTGGTTTGTGTGATGGTCATGTCATATGTTTTTAAACCACTTATAGATTGCTTATAATTCTTACTACATGATAAATACTATGTATATAGTTGCTATACTGTATTGTTTAGGGAATAATGACAAGGAAAAAAGTCTGTATATGTTCAGTACAGACACATTTATTTTTCCTGAATATTTTTATTTTTTGAGACAGAGTCTCACTCACTCTGTCGCCCAGGCTGGAGTGCAGTGGCATGCTCATGACCACCGCAGTCTCTACCTGCTGGGCTCAGGCGATCCTTCTGCCTCAGCCTTCCAAGTAGCTGGAACTACAGGCATGTGCCACCATGCCTGGCTAATTTTATGATTTATTGTATTTGCAACTATAAGGAACTCAGTCCTCTTTCTTCCTCTTTGAATCTAATTTCATTGTGATAGTTTCATAGTGACTTTTGTCCCTGAGATACCCCTGAGATTTCTCCTTTCCATGCCAAAAATCCCTAGTTTGTTTAACCCTATCCTGTATGAAATTAATTCAAATCATCAGATTTATTTGACTAACATAGAGTAGAAAAGAATAGTCACATTCCATGTACTGGATATGGTACTTCTTTTAATGAGGTCTACAATCATGTACTTTTTTTTGGCAGCCATATCACAGTGTTGACTCAGATTGTGCTATCAGCTACAAATCCCTCAGTGTTCTTCATTCTTGCTATTGCAATTACTCCAAATCCTCTTTCTCTTGAACCTATCCATGCACCCTAAACCCATAATTGATGTGTCTTTTGTTTTATTCTCAATGTAGCATCTTATATTTACTCTTAAATTTCATTCATCTTTACTCTTAGGCTCCTTTTAAACTATTTGCTGTCTGTCAGTTTTTATACCCATGAATTTTTTAAGAATGTCTTTGTTCATTCAACTTAACACCCATTTGTAAAGAACTGTAAGTCATTAATAAAAATGCCACAATATGGTTAAGAACACAGTCCACAATATGTTAGTAGAAATGTATCTTAAACTTTACTTTGACCCGCAATTTAGCATTCTTGGAACAATTAAGCTATTTAGGACTAATCCATAATCATTTTTATTTAAGCATTCACCCATTATTTGTTCTTTGCTTTAATGGATGTATTGAAATATCTTGTTTACATCACATAAATCTATGGCTACTTTATTTCCTCAATATGTGGGTCTACTTTGTCAAAGAAAAAAGCGAATTTAATTTTAAATATTTTATTCTAACTAATTCATGCTGGTTGTTTTTAGATCACTTTGATATGTCTTGTGTGCATTTTCTTTTTATTTATCCTTCTTGGAATTCCTGAATTTGAGGACTCGTGTTTTTCATCAATTCTGAAAAATTCACAGATATTATTGATTCAAATATTGTTTTGACCTCAGTCTTTCAATTTTCTCTTTCTGCAATTCCACTTATACATATGGTAGACATTCTCACCCTGTCTTTCATGTCTTTTAACCTCTCAAACATATTGAGTTTTGGGGGTTTTTCTTCTTGGGTTATGTATATTTTCAGATATAACTCCTAGTCTACCCATTTACTCTTCAGCTATATTTTTCAGTCATTTAACCTTTCATTGCGTCTAGCTTTAGTAGTTCTATTTATAGTTTCTAGATGTTGTTTTGGTTATTTTTCCAGTTACTGTTATATGTCTCCTATTTGATTTTATTCTCTCTTTCATTCTCCTTATGTGATAAACATACTTGTTTTATTTTTGTGGTACCTGAGGTTTTGAGGGTCAGTCTCTATTATTTGTTCTTCCTCTGATTCTTACTCATGATACCTTGTTTCCTTGCATATATTATATTATTTGGTACTATTTTTTTAGAATTCACCTTTTCACAGTTCTGGGAAATATGAATTGAGGATGCTTTATTAGAGGTTTTACCTTTGGTTCTAACAGGTACGTTAGAGTAACTACAGGTCACTTTTTTATTTTAATTTAAAATACTCCTTAGATACCCTGAGAATATTAATTAGCTTGAGAGCCTTCTTGCCTGCCTGGACCTGAGACAATCAAGCTTCTTTGTGGTTTTCCAGTGTCTGTTAGTAGATGTGTTTATTCCTATCCCTTCAATGAGCGAAGTATCCTAACTTTATGTGCAGGAGTACTAGTTCTACCCTAATTGTTAAAACCCACATTCCTAGATTACTGAGATCAGTAACTCAGCATGTTCTAATAACAATTCCAATGCTTTTGCTCTGGTTTTCAGTCCCCTCCTCAATTTAAAACCCAGGATATTTCCCTTGACTTCTAGCAACCCAAACTATGTGTGTAAAGATTTTTTTTTAATGTGCTCTATTCAGCACTTCTATGTGTTTGATCACAAGAGGGTTTTCAGATTATCTAGTATGCTGCCTTACTGAAAATAGAAATCTCATTTGTTTTTCATATTGAATTAGTATCATTTGTAAAGTTGGATTGTGAAATAGTCATATGGCTAAAGACCGAATTTCTGCCACAGCAAATTTATCCTACTTCTATGAAGTATTGGCTAAGCCAAGTTCTTGTTATGAAATAACATGTTTGATTCTGAAATTTTTCTTGGTTCTTAGACAGAATAGCAACATCACTTACTGATATTATATATATTTTGTTATTTGTGTAGGATTCACTCTTGTATCATCTGTTTCAAAAAAATAAAATTTTGTAAGATTTCAAAGAGATTTTTACAAAGATTAATGGTACTCTACATTAGATTTCTAATTTTTTTATTTAAAAATACATGTGATCTTTCATATGAAAGGATTAAGACTGTAAGTCTAAAGGCAGTGCATTTTGATTTCTCCTTGTCTTCTTTCTAAATTGTAGTATGCTTAAGGATAGGGATATAGTCTTTCTATTACTGAGTATTGGTACAGCAGATTATAAAGAGCACATAGAACATTATCTCTTAGGTTAAATTTTATCTTCTAATAGATGCTTTTAAGGATCACTTAGACTAAAATAATGTAGGTTCTTTGTTAGCCTTTCTTATAGAATTTGTAAGTACACATTTCTTCTTTTTTTTTTTAGCTTTGTCATGTTTTTTTTTTTAATCAATATTTTTTATTATGATATTGTGGGGTACAGTTAAGGGTTAGGTATACAAATATGCTTCGTTCGGGCATGTACACATTTCTTTGTTGGCATGCTTATGTCTTACTTTCTCAACTAGATTATAATGGAAGAAAATAAGCAATTCAGTTCCAAGTGCTTAGTGATCAGATTAGGATATGGGAATTTTGTAACTTTTAGTTTTTTTTAACTGTTAAATTTCCCACTTTCATAGCATACAGCATTTGTTTATTTATTTTAGAGTTGTAGGGTTCAAGTGAAGATTTACTAAGTAGGTTGCAATGCAGACACAGCATATGATATTTGTACAAAGCAATGCGTCAAACACAAAAGCTAATCAGAAAGCGTTAAAAATCTGTATATGGAAAAATTAGAAGGAATTGCGTTTTAAATCTTTTTAGTTAGACTGAGATCTTATTTTGTCAGTAATGGATTCTGTAAATAGCAAGAATAGGAGTAGTGTTGAGGGTGTAAATGAGAATAATAGTAGAGATAGAAGCAAATTTCTGTCAAATGCCTATGCTGGACCAAGCATATGTTAGGTATGAGAATTTCCATGCACTCTTACTTCTTCCTTACAAAAACCTTACCATTCTTTTCGATTCAAGGTGAGGAAACTGAGACTTAAATTGGTTAACTTAGTTTTCAATGCCATTCTACAACTAATAAGTAGAACAGGGCTTTGAACACGAATGAGGTTTCATTGATTTCATTTTGTTAGATATTTGCTGAATATGTATGTATTTATTTTCAAAATTCATGTATAAACTACCATCTATTATGATACTTTCTGAGATACAATAAACCTACATCTCTGCTCCAGTTGATGATACTAAGCCTAAATATCATGCCAAACATCTATGGTTTTAATACCTATGATGGGCTTTTATTACAGCTATTTTATGATTTCATCAACAGCCAAGCTGTTGTTTCATTACAAACAGATTTGGTATCTTTGTGATTAAAGCAGCAGACTAAAAACCATGAAGGGTGTACTGTTTGGTTTTCAATCATTTCCATGTGTTATGAATTCTTATCAGATGTTGGGAAATACCAGGCTTCAGCTAACTATAAGTGCTATATCTGTGGTCCAAGAAACAATGGTCTGTAACAGACATATGTTGAGCCTTGTGCTTGTTTAGCAAGGTCTCTAAGCAAATTCATTTACCTTTTTAATGTAAGAAATTTATACATATTCCATTTTATTTTCGTAGACTGAAATTCTCTTCAAAGTCATGCCAAACAAGATCTTGATAATCTTTACCAATTTTTGTTTAAAGTGAATGTTAAAGAAGATCAGTACTTGAGTTCACCACCCCAAATATTTCTCATGCCATAAGAAAAAAGAACAGATTTAATTCAGAATTTTCCTAAGGCATATACATTCCTAGAAATGAGAAAATGAAAAAAGTACCTGGGAAAAAATAACTGACTGAAATTATCAAGATACCTAACATTGCCATTTTAAATCTTCAAAATCTTTAAAAACTGCATCATTTTAAAAGTAATTGCAGAATTTTTTAAAAATGCTTTAATCAAGAACTACAAATAATCTGCTAAAAAGTGTAAATATATTTACATACTATAGTTGTAAGAACTTTCCTGTGTAGTAGTACTTGTTTGTGATGTCTTCTGTTGTGTAGAAAATATTCAGCTTAAATCTCACTACTGGGTATTTATCCAAAGGAAGGGGAAATTGTTACATCAAAGAGATAAGTGCACCTTTATGTTTATTGTAGTACTATTCACAATAGCCAAAACGTTAACTCAACCTAAGTGTCCATCAGTGAATGAATGGAGAAAGAAAATGTGGTACCATATACACAATGGAATACTACGCAACCATAAAAAAGGATGAAATCCTGTTATTTGCAGCAACTGGATGGAATTGGAGGTCATTAAATTAAGTGAAAAAGTCAGGCACAGAAAGACTTATATTGCATGTTCTTACTCATACATGGTCTGACAATTAAGTTCACAAACTCATCCTAGAAAAAGTGCAACATACCTCATTGCTGAATATCATTACGGTCACCTTCAAAGTACTTCCCCCAGGGAGTTATGCACCAACACCAATGCTTAATCCACCTGTCAAAGCAATTTTGGAACTCTATTTCTGGAATGGCCATCAGAGCTGTCATTGTGTTACCTTTGATGTCCTGAGTGTCATCACAATGTCTCCCTTTCAATATTTCCTTTATCTTTGGGTAAAGAAAAAAAGTCATTGGGACCCAGATCAGGTGAGTAAAGAGGGTGTTCCAATACAGTTATTTATTTACTGGCTAAAAACTCCATCACAGACAGTGCTGTGTGAGCTGGTGCATTGTTGTTTCCAAGAGCTCCTTTGGGACCATTTTTGCATACACTTTTCTTATGCCAAGATTTTCAGTTAAGATGTTCCTGTTTCTCTATCAATGTTTATTAGGTCTGCTATGCTTCTCTCAGGCTATTTTGACACACAATTCAATGAATTTTTGCAATGTTTTCATCAGTTCTGCTTTTTCCTGGCCATCCTGACCCCTCTTTCTCTCCTCTCAGAAAAACCATTTAATCCATTTGTGCACTGCCATTTTCCTCATGGCACTATCCTCATAAGCTTGGACTAATGTGTTCCTGATTTCATTTCCGCTCTTGCCAAGTTTAACAAATGTGATGTCTGTTTGTTATTCTAATTGTAGTTCCAACATTCTTTTGATGGCACACAAAAACAGTAATGAATCCTACTCAGCAAGACACCGCTGAGTAGCATCGACACAAATACAGCTATGAGACATCGATATACCAAGGTTATGAAATCTTACTGAGTTGTTTGTACAGTGCTGCCAACGTTAGCACACAGTGGCAGGTTCGCAAACTTAATTGTCAGGCCTCATATGTAGGAACTAAAAATGTTGATTTCATGGAGGTCGAGAGAAGAATGATAGGTATGAGAGAATGGGAAGGAAGAATGTGAAGCAGGGTGGGGGATGAAAAGAGCTTGGTTAATGGGTAAAAATATAACAGAAGGTATAAGTTCCAATGTTCCACAGCAATGTAGAATAACTATAGTTAGTCAGCAACAATGTGTCGCATATTTCAAAATAGCTAGAGGAGATGACTTGAAATGTTCCTAAGGTATAGAAATGATAAATACTCAAGGTTATGAACACTCTAAATACCCTGACTTGATCATTACACATTCTGTGTATGTAACAAAATACGACATGCACCCCATAAAAAGTACAAATATTAAATATCACTTAAAATTATAAATAAAATAGTCAGCTTAAAAGTAAGATATAAGTCTAAAAGTACTTTTAATTCAGTGGGTGGTTAGCAGGTTAAATGGGAAACTCCATAAAAGATTAGGATGTTCCCCTCCCCTATCTTGGGGAGGTGAATCTCCTCTCTCCTCTCTCCTCTCTCTCTCTCTCTCTCTCTCTAATTTACTTTCTAAATAAACTATACTTTTCAATCATAAAAAAAAAGATTAGGATGTCTGTGTCTTTCATGACTAGAATTCCATTATTGACTTGGACAATTTTGAAAAAATCTCTATACTTCAACTTTGTTATATCTTTGCTTCTCATTGCCTCCTGAGACATGAACAGTGAGAGGAAATAATTTTTATTCATGATAGGCTTTAAAAATGCTAAATCTAAAAGAGCTGAAATAAAATTATATGCATAGAATAACTTTTTATAGTTATAATTTTTATTAAATACTTCAGAAGTCATACTTTTTGTCTTACTTGGACTATTTTTATATGATGGTGAAACTGAGGCAGAGAAGAATTAATTGCTTTCTTATGGCCATATAATGATTTAGGTCTAGGTCTTCTGATAAACACATCTCTTTGTACCATCCCCACCCAAATGTATTGTTTACTCTTTTGGAATGGTACTAATTGATATTAGTTTTTAAAGAAAAAAATCAATGACTTTGAGTAGATATCTTAGTATCATTTTGTTGTTAATTTTCAGAGTTTTAGTTTTAAAGTTACTGATATAATTTAACAGTCATGAGTTGGTTGTACTGTATTTTGATTCTAAAAATAACTGCCTTCTAAGCATCTGGTAGTGTACTTAATGTTACTTTTAATATCTACATCAGTCTTGTTATAATATATATGCTGAATATAGCATGAAATGAAAAACCTGAGGCACCCCAAGATTGTGCTCAAGTGCCACTTTCTCCATAAAGCCTTAAAAGATGAGTCAGGTTTTAGTAGGCAGAAATAGCGGAGAAAACACTATTTTAAGTAATGGAAATGGTATAAGCAAAGGGGTACTTTGAGCTGAATCTAGTTTCCCAAGGTAATTATGATTAATATATTTTGGCTTAGATTTAGAGTAACTATAGAGGATTTGTGGTAGATAAAGTTGAAAAAGACTCTTCGAAGCTAATTCATGAGAGGGACATAAATACTCAAGAAAGAAATTAGTACATAATTCAGTTGTGTTTAGGGAGCTATGAAGATGAGGAGAGTAAAATTGTAGGATTAGGCATGTGAGTTACAAAATGAAGGAGGAAAGGTCAGACCAGAGACATGTAGACCAAGTAAGGGATTGTCGCAGTAATGACATCATGACAGCCCAAAGCAGTCTGCAATCACTAACCATACAAAGGAAAAGACTGTAAAGGAAAAGAAAGGATGTAGTAAGCAAGGGAGTGATACTAGAAGGTGGACCTGATAACCAGAGTTCTGGTAGCTTCATCAGAAATAGAATAGGTAGTGTTTTCTGAGGAGCCAGCATGGTCACTCTGACTTTAAAAATGGCTATTTTGATGCATTTGTGGTATGTCTAATAGCAGTATTCATCTGGCAGTTAGAAATGTGAATTTAAGCTTGAGAGTGGAAATGTGTAAAGAGCATCAGGCTAACGATTCTTCATTTGAAGTGTTGACTGCATTAAGATGGAGGGAATTAAAATCCTGAATGTGGGTGAAATTTCTAAAGAAAGAGGAAAAGAGAAGATTGAGACTAGAATATTGAGAAGCACTTAAATTTGAGGGGCAGGAGGTTGAAGCATAAAACCGGGGAAACAGAGATAGAATACAAAAGAGGTGGGAAGAGGTCTGTACCGTTTTTATTATTGTACATGGTTTATGTTCCTCCTTGGAATTTAAACTCCTTGGAGACTTTCTCAAGATGTCAGTGTAACATCATGGAAAGAGCATAGCCTTAGAATTCAGATGGTCTCATTTTTAGCTTCTAGCTCTGTCATTTACGGTGTGACTTCTGACAAAGTTTGTTTTGTTTGGTTTTGGTGTTGGTTTTGGTTTTGAGTTTGGGGCCTCATTCTGTCGCCCAGGCTGAAGTACAGTGGCAAGATCATGCCTCACCGCAGTCTCACCTTCCTGGGCTCAGGTGACCCTTCATTCCAGCCTCCTGAGTAGCTGGGACTATAGGCATGCTGTACCACACCTGGATTTTTTTTTTTTCTTTTTTTGAGACAAAATCTCACTATGTTGCCTAGCTGGTCTCAAACTCCTGGCTTCAGCAGTCCTCTTGCCTCAACCTCCCAAAGTGCTGCAGATGAGGTTTTTATTTAAATCTCCATAAACCTCAGCCTTCTTATCTGTAAAATACCTATTATATTACAGTTCATTGAGAAGATCAAATGATAAGGGATGCAACTGATTTAAAGAACCTAGCAAAGATAGATTCTCTTCCTTCCTTTTTCACCTTGATTTCTATGCTAGTACCGGGAGCAGTACTATACAAATATTAGGTGCTCCAGAAATTGTTCAATGTATTAGTAGTTTACCATCACTAAATGGTAAAGCAACTTTAATTTCTAGACTGCTGATATTTTATTGGGCTTATTTCCTTAAAAGAATTTTTTTTTTCCATAAGGGCAGAGCTTATTCCAGATTTACTGAGTAAAGCATATATATATATATATATATGAATGCAGAGTTATCTAGTGGATAGTAGTGATTATCATACAAACTATTAAAGTTCAAATGAATTCAAATAAGAAATATACTAAGGGTGAAAACAATTAATTAGTGTAGACTTAATAAGAGTTTATAAAAGCCATTTCTTTTACTATTTTAAATATAAACTAGATTCTAAGGGGGCCAAGAAGATGCTTTCTGGTCCCAAAGCAAGCACATATAGTTTGTCAGTATGTGATGACATATACTACAAGCTTACAATTTTCATTCTCATTTTAACAAATTTAAACATATTTTCTTACTAGTAGATAAGATCATATTCCAGAGAATATAAGATTGGGAATCTGAAAATTAGACTATGATCTAAAGATTAGTTTTAAAACTTGTACTTCATTCTAAGAGTTATGGAACCCCAAAATACTAACAAATGGTGTTTTGAATAGTCTCAAAGATTCTGACAACATTGTAAATCCTCAGTCACTTGAAAAATTAAGTGTAATGAAGCAACTTTTAATTATCTTTATAGAGCTACCTTTTCTGTCTGACCTTGTCTTTTTTGAGTTTTTATTTATCATTGTTCAGTTTGTATATTATATGGCTACACTAATAGTATCTCTAAGTCTTTGACAATTTAAGGATAAACTCTGTTTTTTATTATAAAGATGTGGGGTACAATTCAGGGTTAGGTATACAAACGTTGATTGTGCAGGTTTCCTTGTTGATGAGGTATGCCTCTCCCTCCTCTAGCAGTTAGTAGTTGAGGGATAAACTCTTAGACGCAAGCATTAGGCCACTGTTACACTTTTAGAATATGAACAGAGCTGGTTGCCATATATAGTAGAGGTAGCATTCATTTATAATAAATAACATAATAAAGAAATATCCCCACATGGCAAAAAACCTTTAACAGTAGTGTTATTTATTTATTTATTTATTTGAGTCAGTCTCATTTTTTTTCAACCAGGCTGGAGTGCAGTGGCACACTCATGGTCACCGCAACCTCAACCTGCTGTGTTCAGGCAATCCTTCCACTTCAGCCTTCCACGTAGCTGGAACTGCAGGCATGCACCACCATGCCTGGCTAATTTTTTGTATGATTTATGTAGAGACGAGATCTCACCATGTTGCCCAGGCTGGTCTTGAATCCCTGAGCTCAGGCAATTCTCTCATCTCCACATCCCAAAGTACTGGGTTAAAGGTGTGAGTCACTGCACCCAGCTAGTAGTGCTATTTTAAATATATGACTTAAATAATAATAGCTACCATTTGTTTAACCTGTATTATGTGGCCAGTATTTTACATACCTTATACCTATTTTATAATTGAATAAACTGCATCTGAGAGAAGTTAAATAACTAGTCTCAAGTCACCCTGTTAATATATGATGGAGTTGCCTTTTAAATCAGGACTTTATTATTTTAATACTATATTCTTCAGGCTCTACAATAGTATCTTAAATGTTATATGCTTTCTTTGTTTTATTCCTTGTGTACTTCAAATTATTCTAATATCTGTTTTGTCCATCCTAGAAATGCAGTATTTCCTCTTCAACTCAACTAAAAAATATAAAATATAACCCTTAGAGTTAATTGTGAATAGTCAAAACTATTCATATATTATATTTGCGTGCCAATCATCCACTGCATTTTCAACAAAAGCTAGAGTGAACCATGGAGCTAAAAAATATAAAAACTAGCATAATAAAAAGATAGAGGGTGTTTTTAGTGAATGGAACAAAGATGTGGTACTGAAAAAAGACCATTGAATTTGGTTGATATGGAAGTAATTTCAGTAGAATATAATAAGAGGGATAGATTGCAAGAGATTAAGAAGTTAGAGGCTAATTAAGTAGATAATCTATGAACTATCAGGAGTAGAGTCCATTTGTGAAGATAATAATCATTTGATTCAAGCAGAGTCCAGGGAAATTTGAGCATATTTGTTTGCTAAATGAAAGAATCAGTGATATAGGAGTGCTTAAAATTGTAAAAGAGTGAGAGTTTCTATATAAGATTGAAGCCCTGGATCCTAAATCTCTGTGCATACTGGAATCACCTGGGGAACTTTTTTATGAGGGCAAATTTCCAGACAGTATTTTGCATCTAAAATGATTATATTCTGTGGAGGTTTGTCTCCTGAAATAGGTTGTTTAAAAAGTCATTCCAAATGATTATGATGCATCCAAAAAAGTAAGACAATTATGGTGCTGATGAGAACATCGGTGAAATGGCTGGCCATAGAATCTAGAAGAAGAGATTGAGACCCAATTAGGGTTAGAATGAGGCTGGTGGACCATGAGCAACGGTTAAGAAATTGGCTTTCATTATTATAAGAGTGGGCACAAGTTTAGTAGGAGTGAAAGACTGAAACAGCTAAAAAAAGTAGTGGGTTTTGATCAGAGAGAGAAGTTTCAGAATTTAGGATCTTGGAGCTAAGCAGGCACAAATGTGACTGTGTGTGTATCTGATATGGAAAAAAGGCAAAGAAGAACTGAGTCATGCATATCCTGAGGACTATCAGTTTGGTAACTAATACAACGCAGTGGTAAAAAGATATGGGATTTGGGATCAGGAGAAAACACTAAAGATTGAATTACTATGTAATTATCTAGACTTGAGATTCCACTAAACCTTGTCTTGGATGTCGTTAGAGACCATTTTCAGAGCAGGGTGCTTGATTTGGGCTTGTAACTTTCTCTAAGTTTCCATGGTTCACTCTAGCTTTTGTTGAAAATGCACTGGATGATTGCCACGCAAATATAATATATGAATAGTTTTGACTATTCACAATTAACTCTAGGGGTTCACGGCATGAGGAGTTAATAGTTTTTTTTCAAGGCATTAATTTGAATTTCCTGTCCTAAAACCCTACCAGGAACAAGATGCTTAGCTAGTGACTTTAGCTGTGGTGAAGTTAACATTTACGTCTCCGTTTGCCTTTAATGCTTGATTATATTATCAGAGTAGATCAGCCTAGAAGGTTTTACTGAAGAGGAAATTATATGCCACACTGTGGCTTGAAATGAGTTAAAAACTTGGTTTTTAAAAATCAAATGAGGCCAGGAGCATTGGTGCACAGCTGTAATCCCAGCGCTTTGGGAGGCCCAGGTGGGAGAATCGGTTGAGGTCAGGAATTTGAGACCATCCTGGGTAACATAGCAAAATCCTTGTCTCTACAAAAATAAAACATAAAAATAAAAATTAGCCAGGCATGGTGGCTCATACCTGTAGTCCCAGCTACTCAGGAGGCTGAGGTGGTAGGATTGCTTGAGCCCAGAAATACAAGACTGCAGTGAGCTATGATTGTGTTACTGCATACCAGCCTAGGCGACAGAGCAAGACCTTGTCTCAAAAAATAATAAAATAAAAATTGCTTAGCATTGCACCTGTCATGTAATGATTGCTTAATATACGGTACTTACTGGTTCCAATTCATGAATTCAACAAGTTTGAAACCATTTTTTTTTTTTTGTATTTCCAGGTTCCGTAAATATATTTTTATTTAAAATTGTGTTTTTATCCAGAATCTCTATGAATTATTAAACTGAAACTAGAATATTAAACTTGCTAGTGAATTAGGAGAATAATGGATCATTTATCACTTATTTTATGTTTGATAGACTTGAAAGGGGTTGTATTTTATAGTAACTCATCACTATTATGAAAAATTATAACTTTTAAAATGTCCTTTAAGTGTGTTTCTGTACCACAAATAGACACACAGAGAAACAAAATGAATGAATTAAATTATTCACTCTTAGATTAAGTGTATCTGAAAACCAACAATTCTGTTTTGCTAAACAACTTTTACTCAGTATATTATATACTTATGTGACTGTTATTGCTTTATAGCGAGGAACTCAGAAAAGAAGCAAGACAATTAAAGCGGGAACTCTTAGCAGCAAAACAAAAAAAAGTAGAAAATGCAGCAAAACAAGCAGAAAAAAGAAGTGAAGGTAAGGACATTTATTAGGCTTATATTTTCACTTGGTACCCGTCTCCTTACTCATTCCTCCTCTCTCCTCCTCTTTTCTCCCATTCCTTCTCCTTTCCTTCTCCTTCTGTCTTCTCTCCTTCCTTCTTCCCTCCTTCTTGAGTCGAGGGGATTTGGGGATATTATGGTTTTTTGGGTTTTTTACTACTTTCTTTGGACAATTAGCCAGTACATCAAATTCCCACATAATACATTTGCCTGAGATGTCAATTCAGTGCAAACAGGTTTATAACTATTGTTCTCAAGCAAGCTTATTGAAAACTAACAGAATACTTGAAATTACGTAAAACTTAAAGGCTAACATAGCATCTAACTGGGATAAAAATGTACATGAATGGAATGTTCATTTTTAAAATATTGCATGTTCTTTAAAACATTTAAGAAAAGTCTTGGGCCCTATGTTTTAGACTTGTGTAAACTTGAGTATGTTGATTTGTATAGTATTAAATATCTACTCTTGTTTTTCTTTTGTTTTGTTTTTTTTAACACTTAAGACAGAATAATAAAGCTGATCAAAATAACACCCTGCTGTTTATACAGGCTAAATATGTTCTTTGTTTCACTATGATTTTCATTAAGCTAGAAGCTTCACAAAGTTTTTTCACTGAAGATCTTTAATTTTATTTAAAACTATTTCAGCTATAAAACACGAATGTTCAGTTTCTCAAATAACTGCTTGGAACCCTCAATTTTGTTTGCTTTTTACAATAATAATACATTGTAGATTCAGTGAACATGATCAGAAAATTTTATTCAATTGCCTCTTATAATGTATACCAAATATGATATAACAAATTATCTTTATACATATGTATACTGTATTGTGCTTTTGGAAAATTTGAAGTGTTTTTATCTACGAGGTTCTGTACTTGGTCACTAAAGATATCTCAAAGAATAAGATGCAGCATCTAGCCTTAACATGTATTCTAATATAGAACAGTAGTGCCATATTTGACTATAAGTATTATTGTTTAAATAGCACAATACCTCATAACTATTTAAAGGGCATAGTTCTCAAATTATTTGCACCAACTCTCCAATGACTATGTGGTAAAGGCAAGTACGTACTTCATGAAGAATTGAAAGTCATTGAAATATATATTTGAGTGAAACTAATTATTAAAAAATTAACTCAGCCAGGCTCGGTGGCTCAGCCTGTAATCCCGCGCCTTTGAGAGGCTGAGGTGAGTGGATTGCCTGAGCCCGCAGGTTCGAGACTCGCCTGGGCAGCGAGACCTCATCTCTACATAAATCAAAAAATCATC
>NW_007248055.1:563475-577397 GCF_000164805.1 Carlito syrichta
GCTACTTGGAAGGTTGAGGCGGGAGGATCGCCGGAGCCCAGCAGGTCGAGGCTGCGGTGGTCGGGAGCAGCCACTGCACTCCAGTCTGGGTGGCAGAGTGAGCCTCCAACTCAAAAAAAAAAAAAAAAAAAATTAGCTCAAGTATAATGACACAAATTATAAATTGAATCTAAAAGGAAGAATAAACTTATGTATGACTAGATCATGTAGGTGAAATATAACCCAGAATAGAAACAAGCTGTTTTGTCAATATTGATATTTGAAAGATGTTCAGTCAGGATTATTTTATTTATTTACTTATTTTTTAAACTTTTTACATATGATATGTTTTGTTTTGTTTTGTTTTGTTTTGAGTTGGAGTCTCCCTCTGTCGCCCAGACTGGAGTGCAGCGGCCGCTCCCGGCCACCGCAGCCTCGACCTGCGGGCTCCGGCGATCCTTCCGCCTCAGCCTTCCAGGTAGCCGGAATTACAGGCACGCGCTACCACACCCGGCTGATTTTTTGATTTATTGTAGAGATGAGGTCTTGCTGCCCAGGCGGGTCTCGAACCCGTGGGCTCAGGCAATTCACTCACCTCGGCCTCCCAGAGCGCTGGGATTACAGGCTGAGCCACCGAGCCCAGCCACATATGATATGTTTTAAGCTCATTGTTCGTATTTTGAATTTAAATTTTTTATTTTGTTTTTTATCTCTTAGGATGTGGGATACAAATTAAGAATATAAGCATCCATCATACAGGTGAAGTTTGGGCCTCCCATTGAGCCTCACTTTATCTGGTTTGGGATCAGGTGCCCTTATTGATATTATGTGCTCACCTCCTCCCTCCTTCCCCTGGCAGTGTCCCGCTAGTGCCAATCCCTTTCTTGTAGTATTATGATAATTAATTGCTCAAGGTCCGCTAATGAGTGAGAACATATGGTACTCAGTTATTTGTTTCTGTGATAGATGACTAAGCATAATAGACTTTAAATCCATCCAAATAGCTGTAAAGTTCATAATTGTGTCCTTTATGGCTGTGTAATATTCCATCATGTATATGTACCACATTTTTTTTATCCAGTCCTCTTACAATGGGCAGCACGGTAGGTTCCATGTTTTTGCTATTATGAATAGTGCTGCAATAAACATGCATGTGCCGGTATCTTTTTTGTAGAATGATTTGAGTTCCTCCGGGTATATTACCAGTAGGGGGATTGCTGGATTGTATGGAAGGTCGATTTTTAGATCTTTTAGGAATCGCCACACTGTTTTCCACAGAGGTTGTACTAATTTACACTGCCAACAACAGTATAGAAGCATTTTGTTTTCTCCGCATCCTCTTTAGCATCTTTTTTTTTTTTTTTGAGTTATTGATGATGGCCATCCTGACTGGAGTAAGGTGGTATCTCAGTGTGGTTTTGATTTGCATTTCTTTGATGACTAGTGAGGCTAAGCATTTTTTCATGTATCTGTTGACTGGTCATATGTCTTCTTTTGAGAAGTGTCTGTTCATATCTTTTGCCCACTTTGTATAGGACTGTTTGGTTTTTTCCTTTTGTCATGTTTGTCCTTTTGTCATGTTTGAGTTCCACATATTAATATATCCTGGATGTTAGGCCTTTGTCAGATATACAGCTGGCAATTTTTTTTTTCCATTCTATGGGCTATCTCCCCACTCTATTGATAGTTTATTTTGCTTTGCAGAAGCATTTCAGTTTGATGAGGTCTCACGTGACTATCTTATATTTTATGGCATGGACTTTGGGGGTTTTGATCAGGAATTGATTGCTTATTCCAATTTCCATAAGAGTGTCTTTTGCATTTTCTAAGGTATAGTTTGAGGTTTTACATTTAGATCTTTGATCCAATTAGAGTTTTTGTTGTTGTTGTTTTTTTCTTTTTTGGTATGGTGATAGGTAGGGGTCCTATTTCATTCTTCTGCATGTAGTCAGCCAGTTTTCCCAGCACCGTTAACTGAATAGATTCTCCTCTCACCAGTTGTTGATGGTGGAGGCTTTGTTGAAGATGAGATAGTTGAGAAATTGAGGTTTTGCTTCCAGAATCTCCAATCTGTCCCATTGGTCTGTATGCCTGTTCTTGTACCAATACCAGGCTGTTTTGATTATTGTAACCTTCTAGTAGAGTTTAAAGTCTGGCAGTATCATACCTCCCACTTTGTTTCTTTTGCTGAGGATTGTTTTAGCTATTCGTGGTCATTTATGTTTCCATATGAATTTCTGTATTGTTGTTTCCAGGTCTGAGAAGAATGATGTTAGTAATTTAATGGGTATTGTGTTGAATCTGTAGATTGCTTCTGGTAGGATAAATATCTTAACTATGTTGATTCTTCCAATCCATGAGCCTGGAATATTTTTCCATTTGTTTGTGTCATCTTTTATTTATTTGCACAGTGTTCTGTAGTTTTCATTGTAAAGGTCTTTCGCTTATCTGGTTAGGAAGATGCCAAGGTATTTCATTTTTCTTGTGGCTATTGTGAATGGGATTGTGTTTTTTAGTTGTTTCTCTGCCTGTTGGTTGTTGGTGTATAAGAATGCAACTGTGTTTTGCACATTTATTTTATACCCTGAGAATTTGCCAAAGTCGTTTATCAGTGCAAGCAGATTTTTGACAAGTTCTCTTGGGTTTTCGAGGTATGGGATCATATCATCAACAGAGAGGGATAGCTTAGCTTCCTCTTTGGATACTCCTCTTGTCTGATTGCTCTAGCTAGGACTTCCTACACTATGTTGAATAGGAGGGGTGAGAGTGGGCAGCCGTGTCTTGTTCCAATTTTCAGGGGAAATGCTTCCAATTTCAGTTTGTTTAGTAATATGTTAGCTGTGGGTTTATTCTAGATGGCTCTTACTATTTGAAGTATGTTCCCTCTATACCTAAGTGTTCGAGGGTTTTTATTAAGAAGGGATGCAGGTTCTTGTTGAAATTTTTTCTGTGTCTAATGATATAATAATGTGGTTCTTGTTTTTATATCTGTTGATGTATTGAATTATATTTATGGTCGTGTGCATGTTGAACCAGCCCTGCATCCTGAAGGTAAAGCCTACTTGGTCATGGATATTTTTTGAGATGTGTGTTGGATCTGATTTCTAGAATCTTTTGGTGAATTTTTGCATCTGTGTTCATGAGGGATATTGACCTGTAGTTCTCTTTCTTTGTTGAGTCTTTACCTGCTTTAGGTATCAGTGTGATGTTAGCTTCATAAAATGATGTGGAGAGAGTTCCATCTTTCTTGATAGCCTAGAATACTTTTAATAGTATTGGTATCATCTCTCCCTTGTATGTTCTGTGGAATTCCACTGGAAAGCCATCTGGTCCAGGGCTTGTTTTTTGTAGATAATTTTCTTATGACAGAGTCAGTTTTCTGGGTTGTTATTGGTCTATTTAGGGTCTCCATTTCTTCTTGTTTCAACCTTGGTAGGTTGTGTGATATCACAAAGTTCTCCATTTTATTTAGGTTTGCAAGTTTGTTTCCATACAGGTATATATAGTAATCTCTGATCATCTTTTGTACATCTTCAGGATCAGTTGTGGCTTGATCTTTTGTGTTTCTAACTGTTTATTTGAGTTTTTTCTCTCTTTTTCTTGGCTAGTGGTCCATTAATCTTGTTTATCCTTTCAGAGAACCGGCTTTTTGTTTCATTGGTTTTTTTCTATGATATTTTTGTCTTCTATGTCCCACATTTTTATTCTGCTGAAGTTAGGGTTTTGGTGGTCACCTTTGCAGCTCCCTTAGGTTATTTGTTAGACTGTTAACTCATGACCTTTTTGTTTTCTTGGTGTTAGCATTATAAATTCCCCTCTTAGTGTTGTTTTAATGGCATCCCAGAGGTTTTGGTAAGATGTCTTTTTTTTTTCATTTGTTTCCAGGAATCTTGTAATTTCTGTTTTGATTTCTGTGTTAACCCAGGAGTTGTTCAGTATCGTGCTCTTTAATATCCATGTCTTTGTGTGTTTTGGAGGAATCTTGTCGGTGACGATATTTATTTTTATTCCACTGTGATCTGAGATGATGCATGGAAGTATTTTGATCTTATGGAATTTGTTTTTATTTGATTTATGGCCAAGGATGTGGTTGATCTTGGAGTATGTTCCATGTGGAGATGAGTAGAATGTATATTTCATGGTTGTTGGATGGAGTGTTCTGTAGTCCATTTGGTTAAGCGTCAAGTGAAGTTTCAGATCTCTTTGTTGATTTTTTCCCTTGATGATTTATCTAGGGTTGTTAGTGGGTTATTTAAGTCTCCAGGTATGATAGTGTTAGAGTCGATGTCATTTTTTAGTTTACTTAGTAGTTGTTTTATAAATCTTGGTGCTCCTGTGTTGGGTGCATATGTGGTTAGGATGGATATTTCTTGTTGATGGATTGAGCCTTTTATCATTATGTAGTGTCCTTTTGTATCATTTTAAATTTTTAATAGGTTGAAGGTAGTTTTATCTGATATTATAATCATGACTTCTGCCTTTTTGTTTGTTTGTTTTCCATTTGACTGAAAGTTTATTCTCCATCCTCTAACTATTTAGGCACAAAGTAGGCTATTTTATTTTGATTCTAATATTGGTAGAATGCTAATAAGCGCAATAGTTTATTGTGAGTATCTTATTAGAATGCTTAGCGAAAAATTTTAGAAGCTATCTGTGATGCTTATTATGAATTGTCTTTTTCTTGGAATTATATTTTCTCTAAAGTTACTTTGATCTTTTAAAATTGGGTAGTATTGCTTATATGATAGAAAATAACATATTTTGAAAGATTTGTGATTTCAGCAAAGACTACATTATATTTGAAATTCACGTGTTTCTATGCAGTTTTTAAGTCCAGTAGTACTTCTTCCTCATGATTAAAAAAATGATACCATGAGCCAGCTCACTACATAACATTGTAGAAACAAAGTAATATATTAGGCATCCTTTGAATGTGTGTCAGAATTCAGCCTATCTTCCCAACTGACAAGTATTCCAAGGTTAGAACTACATAAACTTTGGGAACAGATCCAGAAGTTGTTATAGGTATTTGCATAGTAAGAATCCTCACATGAAAAGTTTGAAAAGTGTTGTTTAACCTGGTCTGTGTAACTTCATGCATCAATTGAGTTAAAACCTTCATGTACCTATTCAGAAAAGATTTCTTAATTGAACTATATGGCTACATATCTGACTTTTTAAAGCACTTAAAGCATTTTATTTTCTGAGTATTCAGGCAAATATGGATGATTTGGTCTTTTAAACATTTTATATTATATCTAGCAATTTAATTTGCCACTAAACATAGCACATAATTGATTTAAAAATCCTTTTGGATAGTTTGACATAGCAAATTGTTGCATAATACAGATCTATCTTCTGTATGAATTTATTATTTTTTTATTTTACTGTTTTTTTGAGTTGGACTCACTCCTTCGCCCAGGCTGGAGTGCAGTGGCACGCTCACAGCCACTCCAGTGTCGACTTGCTAGGCTCAGGCTATCCTTCGCCTCAACCTTCCTAGTAGCTGGAACTACAGGCATGGACAACCACACCCAGCTAATTTTTTGATTTATTGTAGAGGTGAGGTCTCACCAAGTTGCCCAGGCTGTTCTCGAACCCATGGGCTCAGGCAATCCTCTCACCTCAGCCTCCCAAAGTGCAGGGCTTATAGTTCTGTATGAATTTCTGTATGGGTGCATATACTACACGTACCAACTTAGAGATACTAAAATTACGTTAATTTTAGTATTTAGAAATTTTGATAGTAATACTAGGTACTTGTTATATGCAGCACTAATGGTTATAATAATATTTTATAATGTTATATCTTCTTAAGAAATGCATAGGGCAGTGTAAAGACTCTGACTTACAGCAATGGAGTTATTTAAGCCTTTGTGACTCTATTTTCTTATCATAAGTTCAGGAATAAAAAGCCTTATGCACCTCTTAGGGTTTTTGTAAGAAGTAAATAAGATAATCAGAAAATATGTAATAAATGTATATTACTATATAAGAATAATAATTTAAATGTATAAGAAGAAAAGTATAACTTTTCCTTGTTCTATTTTGTTTCCTATCTAATTCCTATGAATTAAAAATGTGAATTTTATTTTTTTATGTTTATTTAATTTCAGATTTGTGAGGTAAATGTGAAGATGTACTACATAAGTAGATTGTGTGAAGGTGAGGTTTGGTCTTCTAGTGAGTCTTCTCCCTTCTAGCAGTGGACATGGTACCCAGTGGGTGGTTGTGTGCTCCTTATCCCCTTAACTCCCTCCTTTAGCAGTGCCCATCATCTGTTGTTCCTGCCTTTGTGCCCACGTGGCCAATGTTTAGCGCCCACTTGTGAGTGAGAACATGCGGTATTCAGTTTTTGTTTCTGTGATAATTCACTTAGAATAATGTCTCCAGCTGCATCTATGTTGCTGCAAAGGACAAGATTTTTTTCTTCTTTATGTCTGTGTCATGTTCCATTATGGATATGTACCACATTTTCTTTATCCAGTCCACTTTGGATGGGCATCTGGGTTGGTTCCATGTTTTTGCTATTGTGAATAGTGCAGCAATAAACATACATGTACAGGTGTCTTTTTTGTAGAGTAATTTATGTTCTTCTGGGTATACTCCCAGAAGTAGGATTACTGGGTTGAATGTTAGCTCAATTTTTTGTTATTTGAGAAATCGCCAAACTACCTTCCACAAAAGTTGAACTCGCTTACATTCCCACTAACAATGTAGAAGCGTTCCTTTTTCTAAGCAGCCTCACCAGCTCCTGTTGTGTTTTGACGCTTTAATGCTGACTGGTGTGAAATAGCCATCCTGAGATAGTATTTAATCGCAGTTTTGACTTGCATTTCTCTGATGATTAGTAAAGCTGATTTTCATACTTTTGTTGGCACTTGTATGTCTTCCTTTGTGAAGTGTTTGTTCACTTCCTTTACCCACTTTTTAATGATGTATTTCCTGTCAATTTATTTGAGTTCTTTGTATATCCTGGGTGTTAGGCCTTTGTCAGATGCATAGCTTGCAAATATTTTTTCCCACTCTATGAGCTGTCTCTTTACTCTCTTGATGGTTTCTTTTGCATGCAAAAACTTTTAGCTTGATAATGTCTCATCTTTCAATTTTAGATTTTGCTGCATATTCTTTTGAGATCTAGACCATGAATTCATTGCCTAGGTCTATGATTCTTACAGTTTGAGGTTTCACATTTAAGTTCTTTATCCTTTTTTAAGTTTTATTTTTGTAAACTGTGATAGATAGGGGTCTAGTTTTATTATTCTGCATATGGTTAACCAGTTTTCCCAGCACCATTTGCTAAATATCGTTTTCTTTCCCCAAGTCTGTTTTTACCAGCTTTGTCAAAGGTGGGTTGATTGATCTATGGTTTTATTTCCAGATTATCTGCCCTGTTTCATTGGTCTATGTGTCTAGTTTTGTACTGGTACCATACTATTTTGATTACTGTAGCCTTGTAATAAAGTGTGAAGTACAGGAGTGTGCCTTTAGCTTCGTTCTTTTTGCTGAGGATCACTGCATCTATTTGAGCTCTCTTTTGCTTCCATATGAATTTCTGTATTGTCTTTTCTAGGTCAATGATGCTTGTAGTTTGAAAGGGATTGTGTTGAATCTGTAAATTGCCTTGAGTAGAATGGACATCTTGAGAATATTGGTTTTCTTCCAGTCCAAGAGGATGTTGTTTCATCTGTTTGTGTTTGCTGGTTTCTTTGAGCATTGTTTTGTAGTTCTCATTGTAAAGATCTTTCAGCTCTTTGGTTAGATGAATGCCAAGGTTTTCATGTGTGGGGATGGGGGGCTGTTGTGAATAGGACTGTATTTTTTATTTGGTTCTCACCCTGCTAATAGTGAATGTATAGAAATGCAACTGATTTTTGTATCCTGAGACTTTACGGAAGTTGTTTATCAGTATGAAGAGGTTTTTGACAGATTCTCTAGGGTTTTCTAGGTTTAAAATCATGAAAATATGAATTTTATTGCTGTGTTAGTCGCAGTTAATGCCTAGAATCGATATTACTACATGTAAATATAATATAAATTAAGTCTCAAAATAAAATTTATTTCCATGGTTGTCAAAGTTGTATATTTATGATATTCTTTGTTAAAAGGATTAAATGTAATTTTGCTTTGGTTTTTTTTTTGTTGTTTTTTTGAGAGGCAGGATCTTACTATGTTGCCTAGACTGGTTTTGAACTCCTGGATTCGAGCAATCCTCTCACCTCAGCCTCCCAAAGTTCTAGGATTACAGACATGAGCCGCTGCCTCTAGCCTGATTTTGTACATTCTTCAGTAAAGTTCCCAATGATATTATTTTCTGGTTTTATGAATCCATCTGGCAATTCTTAGCACTTGCTGACTGTTGCCACCTCATTTTAGAAGTTACATACTCGTATTACCCTTGGATTAAAAGTAGTTGGGAAAAAACCTATAAAAACATGAAAGCCTTGTGTTCTAATGCCCATATATCAAAATAGCTAGTTTTGTCCCCCTTGCATGAATGGAGGTCTCCCAGTTAGCCAGGTGCTTTAATAGGCATGATACTTTCTTCAGTGATTCTGCCATTTTAGGAAATCTTCTTTGATGGAAGAATTAATATTCTACTGAAATCTCTGAGCCAGATCCTTAGCCAGAGTTTTGTAGACAACTATGGACTTATATTCTAGTTGTAGTTACACTTTTAAGTCTATTCTATCACATTAGGCAGGTTACTTTAAAATCTGGACCTATTTCTCCATATAGAGATGTAAACATAAATAGAATCTGCTATTCCTTATATCACAAATGTTGCCAAGTAATTCCTAATTTCTTAGGAAGAAATCCATTATATAAATGTAACCTCATAATTTTTGTCATTGGTTTGTCATCTATTTACTTTTTAAAGTCTTCAGATAATGTATAAAGGAATGCTTTAGTAAGTGAAAGAAACAGAACTTCAAGGAATAAAACCATTATTATAGTTATATAATTAAAATTTTTATAGTAGCATGAAATTTGACTAAGTAAAATTCAAAATAGTTACATTTCTTAGTTGAATACAGAATTGTAGTAGGCTCTAACATCCCAATTTAGGTAAACAAGGAATGTGGTGTTTTACTTTAGATACCAGCAATGTCAAAAGAGATGTACTGCAGGACAATCCTGTTTACAGCCTTGGAGTCTCTTTAGTCCACTGTAAATCATCCAGGCCTGTGCATAGAACTGTTGTGGGGGTGTGGGGGGGGGTAATAGACTTTGAATAAGATTAATAGTTAATTGGAGATAGAGTTGGTTTCCTGTGTTGGCTCTGTCAAGTTCTTTAATAAACTATATAATCCTTTTCATTAAATTATGTCTCTAAGTCCTTTCCAGGGTTCCTTAAGTTTCATCATATCAAAACCAGTACCAAACTGAATGTAGTCACATAGAAACACAGGTTTGGACATATTCTCTATTATTAGCTTTAGGGAGATAAGGTGTCAAATTAATTCTCTTTCAAACTTCTAAGCAGACAATACCTGCTCTATGACTAGTGCCAGAAATTAGAGGAGAACGGACAATCTGAGCTTGTAAATCAAGAAAGAACTTTAAAGCCTCTTCGCTAAACACATCCCTGAGGTGCTTAATACCTCTCAAGTTGCACTGGGTCATTTCAAGTTTCTTCAAACTATCTTTTTTAATAGTGGATTAAGTCAGACTAGGGCCCCTCAGGCTTGATAGGTTGTGAGAGTATATAGTTTTTGTCTACTTTTCATATAGCTAATATCTAATGTTAAACTAACTTAGTCTTGATTTTTGTAGGAAACAGAAACCCTTTTGGAATGTTAGCTCTTTATCATGCCCAGTACCATGTAAAATAAATCATTCTCATTGAGCAAACTAGTCCTTTTCTCCAAAGCAGTTAACTTTTCTCACGTACCCTGAGTTACCATTTTTTACTTGGAGGCCGGAGTATCAGACCTATTTTTCCCTGTAGTCTACTCTTAATCTAAGTACTAATTTTGACTTAATTTACACGGGAAAGTGAAAGTATATTTGCACTTGATTCATAGAAAGCTTCTCAGGCCATCAGTCATTTTCTGTTTCTTCTCACTTTGGGTATAGTGCTAGCAAATTGATTATCTAGTTTTCTAAATTCAAAGCATATTAAAGAATACTAAAAGTGAGAGAGAGCCTAGAAAGAGTGAATTTTATAGAGTGTGAAGTATAACTCAGTAATTCAAATAAAAACTAAATTAACACACACACACACACACACACACACAAAAGCCAGAGAGCAGACAGTCCTGTGAACCTTCCTAGTCCACTATTTTGTCAGGCTAATAAAAAAAATTCTTTTTAAGTGAAAGAGAAAAGTATGGCAAGAGACATTCATTCTTATAACAGCAAGAGGTGATAGCCAACTACTTGACACTAGATAAGGAAACATAACAACATACTATTCAAATAGTACTGATATATTTTCTGTAGAGTCTTCATTTACTTCAGAGAGTATATAGTATCTTTAAAAAATAAAGCTGTTGATGTTCATTATAATAACCCTTATTCAGTAAGAAAAGGTTAGATAGTATTTATTCTTTTTTTGAGAAGATAGATAATGGGCAATGATTCTAAACTAGTTTAATTTTTTAAAAATTAGGCCAGGTGCAGTGGCTCACATCTGTAATCCCAGCTCTTTGGGAGGTCAGAGTGAGAGGATCACTTGAGCCCAGGAGTTCAAGTATAGCCTAGGCAACATAGTGAGACCTCATCTCTGCAAAAAATTAGCCGGGCATGGTGGCGCATGCCTGTAGTCCCAGCTACTCGGGAGGCTGAGGCAAAAGGAGGTTAAGGCTGTGATGAGCCATGATTATGCCACTATACTCCAGCCTGGGTGACAGATTGAGACTCCAACTCAAGTAATAATAATCCTCATCATCATCATCAAGATATTTATCTAGATTATTTGTGTGGAATGCCTCATTTTCTACAAGTCCTAGAAAAAGATCTTTACTCTTGAGGACAGTTAGTCTCTCAAGTGAAATTTTGTTGAACATATTACTATCTTTATGTTCTAGAAAGCATGCTACATTTTTAACAATGTGTCTTTCAATAGTGTAATTTTTTTAATTGTAGAGATTTTTAAAGGTCTCTAGCAAACATAAAGTTGTACATAACTTCACAATTATATTAAGAATTACTTAATCTTTTGGTAAAGTGAATAAGAGATGATCATCTTTGAGAGTTCTTAAAGTACTTTGTTCTTTTTTGGACAATGTATCTCAAACTATCTTACTAGCCATCATGAGCAACTCTTGTTGAACCTTACTTTATGAACCCTATATTATGGGCATATTTAATTTTTATGTTCAGTGAAAAATAAACTCTAGCCAACACACATTTTTTATATGTCTTAGATTCTGGGTCATCTTGCATACCTCCTAGTGGCTGCTTAGGGATCATCTATTGCTACTTTTAATAACCAGTGTGCTTATTAAGATATCTCTCTGCATCCCTTCACTGTCTTAATACAGTTTTTTAATGACCATTTTGCTGCCTGGTGGTGACGTCATTCTAAGGTCAAGAATTTGACAAGAGCCATTAACTGTGTTCTCAGTAGCTGCAATTTGTCCAGTAAAAAATAGGTTTGTCAATTGATGCAGGTATGTCTGAGTCTTTGGCCACTACTGTCTCTTTTAAAAAAACAAAAACCGTATTTCTTACAATTATAAAAGTAACATATATTCTTTGCAAAAAAAAAAGAGTCAGAAATGTAGAAAAGCATAAAGGCTGAAAAGAAAGGTCACCCCGTAATACTTCACCAAAGATAACCATGGTTAACTTTGTGATATTTCTCTTTCTGGACTTTTTTTTTTTTCCTATTTTTTTCCCACAATAAATAAAAAAATTAGATGGACATCCTGGACTTTTTTATCTTCCTACATATATATTTATTTCTTTCCCATAATATCATTTGAGTGTAATTTTCTATGTAATACACTTTTTTAAAAGAACATTACTATTGAAATTGACCAATAATTCTTAAGGGAGCAACTTGCTTTAGGAGTATTTCTTCTTAATTCTCATATCAGACAGCAGAAGATGATAGGTGTAAAAATCATATAGATATAGTTGAGAGATGAAAAATTCACTCTTTTTAATTCTAGGCTTTAGAGTATGTGAGAAAATTGATAGCCAGGAGCTCCATCTCCATTGCTGATGAGAATTATCTATACCTCTTATTTTTTTAAAAAATTCTGAACAGATTAGATACTTGAAGCCTAAATTAAAACAATTATAAATTTTTCCACTTTAGAAAGAAAAAGATGTGGAGTGTATATGAGGATGTGTGTATGTGTGTGTGTGTGTGTGTGTGTGTGTGTGTGTGTACACATGCACTGAGACATATGTTGTGTTTTTTTGTTTTGTTTTTGTATTTAGATTGTCTCATGAGGGGAACTAATATCATCATTAAAAATTTGATTATAACCAGTGTCCCCATTTGGGAATGGAGTTGTTAACTTTTCCAGACTGCTGTCAAGACCTTATTTTAAGTAAAATGTTTTTCTTTTATATGACATTTTCTGAGGTTTTGCCAAAAATGACATCAAACATATAATTCATTTGAGTGCTGAGTTCCTTCAACATCTTGCAGCACTTAATCAAATTTGAAAAAAGATATTCTTTTCACAACTTTATAGTGTAAACCTGTGAATATGTTGCATTAAAATTTGCTTTGGATAGTTTAATTTGCATGGCATTAGGTTGATTTTTTAAATGATTAATGCAATATGCTGACAGTTTTAGATGGCTTTGTTTTCAGAATTCTTCAAATAAACTCCTGGCAGATGACACAGTTGCAACTTTTGAGTATTAGTACTTTTTCAGGCAAAAATTGGATAATCTCTAAATTATATTAATAGCTATACTGAAGAATTTGAAATGCCAGAAAGAACAAAGGGAATAATGAGGTTCTCAGAACTAACATAGTGTCCAAATATTGAGAAATCATTAAGAATCTGTTTTGCTATACAAAAATATTTTATATTGATTTTTTTAGAAAAATTGGCCACACCAAAATGTAAGTTTATTTAAAACATTGTGCTGCAGTAAGTTTAAAATGTGAAAGTAAGCTAGCCTTAAAGAATATCTTATGTATTAGAAACTCTGATCTTGAGTGTGCACTATTTGTATTGCATATTTCTGTGGCATCATCACAGTTTTGGTCCTGAAAGGATTGCCTGGCCCAACCACTCCATCATATAAATAGCAAACCAAGAGCCAGACAATTAAGAAGCTTTTCCAGTATCACACAGTAGAACTAGAACTCAGTACCCCTGACTTCATATCCAGTGTTCTTTTTATGTTCTTTTTACTATCTGTTCTTCAGTTTTAGTACTGTATTCACCTACTCCAACCTTGAGTAGATGCCATCTGTAATTTTTCCATTGCTACTTATTAAAATCCACTTTGGTTTTGGCAAGAATAGTTGTTTCTAAAACTCCCTCAGCAAAGCTAGAGTCCTTTAGAGAGTGCATTATTATCATAAACTTGTGCCTTTTCAAAGATTAAATGTGTAATTTTGGAATGAATGACAAAAATTTAATGTTATAGAACACATCAGTTTCTGTTAATGTGGCAGACTAGGAGTCCAAACTGATTCTCCCATTGAAAACAACTAAAAATGTTGGATGTAATACAAAAACATCTTTTTGTATGCTCTTGTGACATGCAAAAATGCAAGAAATACTTAAATCATGGAATAAGTAAAGGTGTGAACTAAAAGTAAGTGAAGCACTAGGTCTGACTTTAACCCTAAGGATATTTGCTAAACTGGGCAAACAGGAACATTGCTTTTGGAGGTCTCATAAAGTTCATGGGAGAGAATGAAAAACTTAAGGTCTTCCCAAGGTAGGAAAGATCTGATAGAAGATTATTCCATGTAGTTGACGGCCCAAAGGACCTCATTCTTTTTTTTTTTTTTTTTT
>NW_007248055.1:577417-581990 GCF_000164805.1 Carlito syrichta
TGGGCAGCGAGACCTCATCTCTACAATAAATCAAAAAATCAGCCGGGTGTGGTAGCGCATGCCTGTATTCCAGCTACTCGGAAGGCTGAGGCGGAAGGATCGCCGAAGCCCAGCAGGTTGAGGCTGCGGTGGGTGGGAGCGGCCACTGCACTCCAGTCTGGGCGACAGAGTGAGACTCCAACTCAAAAAAAAAAAAAAATAAGCTATAGGGTTGGTGGCTCATACCTGTAATCTCAGTAATTTGGGAGGCCAAGGCGGGAAGAATGCTTGAGACTAGCTTGGACAACACAGCAAGACCTCTCTCTACAAAAATAAAAAAAATTAGCCAGGCATGGTGGCCCACACCTGTAGTTCCAGCTACTTGGAAGACTGAGGTAGAAGGATCACCTGAGCCCTGGTGATGGAGGCTGCAGTGAACTGTGATTTTGCCACTACACTCCAGTCTGGGTGACAGAGTGAGACCACTCTCACCCCCACCCTCACCCCCACACCCCCACCAAAAAAAAGAGAGCATCGTTTGTGACCCGCCTGGGCAGCGAGACCTCATCTCTACAATAAATAAGAAAATCAGCCGGGCGTGGTAGTGCATGCCTGTAATTCTGGCTACTTGGAAGGCTGAGGCAGAAGGATCGCCGGAGCCCAGCAGGTCGAGGCTGCGGTGGCCGGGAGCGGCCACTGCACTCCAGTGTGGGCGACAGAGTGAGACTCCAACTCAAAAAAAAAAAAAAAAAGAGAGCATCAAGGAACGTCAAAACCATGCTCTGGTGTGTTCTATGCAAAGGCAGTTTTCCTTTGTTTTGGTTAGGGTTGGAGGATTTATTTGGTTTGAAAACCAGATGGAGTGACATTTATTTTGTTTTTTTCTTCTGTAGTCATTCTCTATCAGCTCTATCTGTTCTCCTACTGGTGGGACTCTCCCTAATTCAGAGACTCCAGCTTGCTGCCGCATGCTTGGCATTGCCCGAGAAGTAAAGTTCTAGGTCATAATACTTAGTGTAAACTCAATCCAGTATTAGTTTTTAAAAAATATTTAGCAAGCTAATCTTATCCTTGTTTCATAGGAATGTTATTATCTCTCTGAAGCTTTTTGATTTGTACAAGAGAAAAATTATGTTAGGGAATTTCTAAACATGCACCAGAAGTTATTTGCTTTCTTTGTTTCTTTTTTTTTGTTTTTTGGTGTTTTTTTTTTTTAGTTGGAGTCTTACTCTGTCGCCCAGACTGGAGTGCAGTGGCCGCTCTCGGCCACCGCAGCCTCGACCTGCTGGGCTCTGGCGATCCCTCCGCCTCAGCCTTCCAAGTAGCCGGAATTACAGGCATGCGCTACCACGCCCGGCTGATTTTTTGATTTATTGTAGAGATGAGGTCTCGCTGCCCAGGCGGGTCTCGAACGCGCGGGCTCAGGCAGTCCACTCACCTCAGCCTCCCAAAGGCAGGATCTCATTCTTATGGCAGAGAGAATTAGAAATAAGCAGGGTCACCTCACTCCCATCAGAGGACTACAAGGAAAACTACCTATCTTGAATCTTGGCATGGAATATTTGGGGCAAAAGCATATCTTGGGAACTCTAGCAACAAGGCAGCCTTTCTATCAGTTAGGAGTCCAAATTCACCCTGCTTGGGTAGTCTCAAAGTCTTCCAGCCAAGAATTTAGTTGGAATGATGGTCTTGGAGAAACGTATCTGCAACATATATCACAGAAAATATATGAGCAACCGATACAATGTAACAACCTGTTTACGCATTGTAAAAAAAATGAATAGCAGATATATATAATATGGGGAAAACTCGTTTAAATCTATAAGCAAAAGACCAACAATCTAAAAGAAAAAAATAGACAAGAATATAAACACACAATTCATATAAGAACAAATTTGAGACACATTTTGGTTGCTTTCAAGTTTGGACAATCAAGAATAAAGCTGCTATTGTGAATGAGACTGTGCTTTTTATTTGGTTCTCGGTTTGTTGTTGGTATATAAGAATACAACTGTCTTTTGCACATTTATTTTGTGCCCTGAGATTTTTGCCAAAGACCATATCAGTGCAGGGAAGTTTTTGACAGATTCTCTTGGGTTTTCAAGGAATGGGATCATGTCGTCTGCAAAGAGGGATAACTTAACTTCCTGTTTTCCTATGTGGATACATAGGGATTTTCTTCTCTTGTCTGACTGCTCTACCCAGAACTTCCAACACAATGTTGAACAGGAGGGATGAGAGTGGGCAGCCTTGTCTTGTTCCAGTTTTCAGGGGAAACATTTCCAGTTTCTGTCCATTTAGCAGTATGGTGGCAATGGGCTTATTGTAGATGGCTCTACTATTTTGAAATATGTTCTGTCTATTCTTAGGTGTTCAAGGGCTTTTATCAAGAAAGAAAGCTGGATTTTATCAAAATCTTTTTCTGTGTCTAATGATATAGTCATGTAGTTTTTGTTTTTACATCTGTTGATGTATTTAATTACATCTGTGGTCTTGCAGGTGTTGAACCGGCCCTGCATCCTGAGGATGAAGCCTACTTGGTAATGGTGGATGATTTTTGAGATGTGTTGTTGGATCCGATTTGCTAGAATCTTGTTGAGAATTTTTGCATTTTTGTTCATCAGGAATATTGGCCTGTAGTTCTTTTTCTTTGTTGGATCTTTATCTGGTTTGGGTATCAATGGGATGTTAGTTTTATAAAATGATTAGGGGAAGAATTTTGTCTTTCTCGATTGCCTGGAATACTTTCAATAGGATTGGTATCAGCTCCTCCTTGTATGCTTTGTAGAAGTCCACTGGAAAGCCGTCTGGCCCAGGGCTTTTTTTTTTTTGTTTTTTTGTAGGTAGTTTTCTTATGATGGAGTTGTTACTGGGTTGCTATAGATCCATTTAGGGTCTCAATTTCTTCTTGTTTCAACCTTGGGAGGTTGGGTAATGTCAGAAAGTCCTCTATTTCATATAAGTTTTCAAGTTTGTTTCCTTACAGGTGAACAGAGTAATCTCTGATAATCTTTTGTATAACTTGGGGGTCAGTTGTGACTTGGCATCGTCCTAACCAGAGAAGTGAAAAACTCTACAATGAAAACTACAAAACACTGCTCAAAGAAATCAAAGGAGACACAAACAAATGGGAAAATGTTCCATGCTCATGGACAGGAAAATCAACATTGTTAAGATGTCCATCCTACCCAAGACAAATCTACAGATTTAATGCAGTACCCATTAAATTACCAACAGCACTCTTCTAAGACCTGGAAACAACAATACAAGAATTCATATGGAAACATAAACAACTACAAATTGCCAAAACAATCCTCAGCAAAAAAAAGTAGGTGGTATCACACTCCCAGACTTAAACTTTATTATAAAGCTACAATAATCAAAACAGCCTGGTATTGGTACAAGAACAGGCATATAGACCAAGGAACAGGATAGAGATTCCAGAAGGAAAACCTCAATTTCTCAACCAACTCTTCTTCAACAAATCCTCCACCGTCAACCACTGTGGAGAGGAGAACCGATTCAGTAAATTGTGCTGGAAAAACTGACTGACCTCATGCAGAAGATTAAAACAAGACCCCTACTTATCACCATACACAAAAATCAACTCTAAATGAATTAAAGACTCAAACTACAAGAACCTTAGAAAATACAGGAGACACCCTTATGGAAATTGGAACTGTCAACCAATTCCTGATCAAAATCCCAAGTGCCCATGCCATAAGAGATAAGATAGACAAGTGAGAACTCATCAAACTAACAGGCTTCTGCAAAGCCAAAGAAACCATTGAGTGAGTGGGGACACAGCCCCCCAGGAAAAAATATTTGCCAACTGTATATCTGACAAAGGCCTAACATCTAGGATCTACAAGGAAGTCAAATGTGCTGGAAAGAGAAAAACAAACAGCTCCATTACAAAGTGGGTAAAACATATGAATAGACACTTCTCTAAAGGAGATATACAAGCAGCCAACAGACACATGAAAAAATGCTCAGCCTCACTAGTCACCAGAAAAATGCAAATTAAAACCACACTGAGATACCACCTAACGCCATCATTAATAACTCAAAAAACAACAGATGCTGGAGAGGATGTAGCAAAAAGAGAACACTCCTACACTGTTGGTGGGAGTGTAAACTAGTGCAGCCTCTGTGGAAATCAGTATGGTGATTCCTAAAAGTTCTAAAAATTCACCTCCCATATGACCCCACAATCTCCAGAGGAACTCAGATCACTCTATGAAAAAGATGCCTGTACACACATTTATTGCAGCATTATTTACAATAGCAAAAACATGGAACCAATTGTGCTGCCCTTCCAAAGTGGACTGGATTAAAAAATGTGGTACATATATATGATGGAATATTACGCAGCCATAAAGAAGGACAAAATTATGAACTTTGCAGAAACATGAATGGACTTAGAGGCTCTAATACTGAGTGATCTATCACAAAAACAAAGAACCAAGTATCACATGTTCTCACTCATAAGCAACCCTCAAACAACTATCCTAATACTATAAGAAAGGAATTGGCAGCCGGGCTTGGTGGCTCAGCCTGTAATTCCGCGCCTTTGGGAGGCTGAGGTGAGTGG
>NW_007248055.1:582010-668026 GCF_000164805.1 Carlito syrichta
AGTTCCGGCTACTTGGAAGGCCGAGGCAGAAGGATCACCAGAGCCCAGCAGGTCAAGGTTGCGGTGGCCGGGAGAGGCCACTGCATTCCAGTCTGGGGGACAGAGTGAGACTCCAACTCAGAAAAAAAAAAAGAAAGGAATTGGCAGTTATGGGAAACTGCCGGGGGGTGGGAAGACACACCTCAACAACAAGGGTGCCTACATAATGAACACTCGTATACCTAACCCTGAATTGCACCCCATATATTTAAAGTAAAATATTGTTTAAATGGGCAAAAGACATGAATAGACACTTCTAAAAAGAAGACATACAAGCAGCCAACAGATATATGAAAAAATGCTCAGCCTCACTAGTCATCAAAGAAATGCAAATCAAAACCACACTGAGATACCACTTTACTCCAGTCAGGATGGCCATCATCAATAACTCAAAAAACAACAGATACTGGAGAGGATGCAGGGAAAAGGAAACACTTCTGCACTGTCAATGGGAATGTAAACTAGTACAACCTCTGTGGAAAACAGTGTGGCGATTCCTAAAAGATCTAAAAATTGACCTTCCATACGACCCAGCCAGCAATCCCCCTTCTGAGAATATACCCAGAGGAACCCAAATCACTCTATAAAAAAGATACTTGTGCGTGCATGCTTATTGCAGCATTATTTACAACAGCAAAAACATGGAACCAACTGTGCTGCCCATCAAAAGTAGACTAGATAAAGAAAATGTGGTACATATACACGATGTAATATTATGCAGTCATAAAAAAAAACAAAATTATGGACTTTGCCCCAACTTGGATAGATTTGAAGTCTATAATACTCAGTGAACTATCACAGAAACAAAGATCTGAGTACTACATGTTCTCTTAAGTGGACCCTGAATACTTTCCATAATACTATAAGAAAGGGGTTGGCAGTAGTTGGACACTGCCAAGAGAGGCAAGGTGGGCACATAACATCAATAAAGATACCCAACCTTAAACCAGGCAAAGTGAGGACCAAGGGGAGGCCCAAACTTTACCTGTATGATGACCACTTATATACCTAATCCTGAATTGTACCCCACATCTTTAAAAGGAAAAAATAAAAAAGAATAAAGCTGCTATAACAAGAACAAAAGAAGAATTTAGTTGGAAATAGTTCTGGATCCTAAGTTCCACAGAAGCCTGATACTAGCAAACATAAATCCTGTCAGGGGAAATCTAATTCATTCTCAGTCCTCAAGGAAAGTACAGAAGAAAATGAACAGCTCAGAATTCACTCATGCACACACAAACAGAATTCAGATATCTCAACTTAAAACTAGTAGAAACATCAGACAACAGAATGAGATCCATAGAAACTTCAGATTTTATTCAGACACTAAGTGTTCAATAAGCATATGTAATATATTTCAAGAAATGATAGATTTGAATATATAAAGAATGACCATTGCCTTACTAAGCTGTGGTGTGGCCATGTGGTCTTTGAGCTGTGGCCAGACCATGTTTTCTTAAGCTTTGGCCACCTCCCCTACCTTGAGGAGGTGAAACTCCTCTTTCTCTCTCTCTCTCTCTCTCTCTCTCTCTCTCTCTCTCTCTCTCTCTCTCTCTCTCTCTAATTTACTTACTAAATACACTATATTTTCTAATCTAAAAAAAAATGTAAAGAACAAGCATATTTTAAAACAAAGATAATCTAGAAATGAAAAATATAATCATTGACATTAAAAACCCTATAGGTTTTCTTCAACCCTCCTAAGATTGATTGATTCATTGATTGATTGTAGAGTTATATAGTAAAAGTGAGACTTTCCTACGTAAGTAGGCTGCATGCAGGTGAAGTTTGGGATTCTAGGTGGCCTTCACTCCCCCTGGTAGTGGACTAGGTACCCTTTTGTTGTCACATGCTTTCCACCCTCTTTCCTCCGTCTCTCCCTCCCTCCTGTAGCAGTGCCACAAACAGCCAACAGACACATGAAAAAATTCTTAGCCCCTAATCATCAGAGAAATGCAAATCAAAACTACAGTGAGATACCACCTAACCCCATTAAGGATGGTTCTCATTAATAAGTTAAAAAATAGCAGGTGCTGGTATGGCTGCAGAGAAAAGGGAACCAAATAGGTTTCATAGCAAATATAACACAGAAAATATATAACATAGAAAAAACCAAATAGGTTTCATAGCAAATATAACACAGCTGAAAAAAAGAACATCCGTGAAATGCGAGATAGAGCTGAAAAATTATATAGAACTCAGCTCAAAAACAGATATGGAGACCTGGAAGGAGATCTAATAAATGTCTAATCAAATTCTAGAAGGAAATCAAAGGGCATATAGAGGCAATATTTGAGGAGATGTTAACTGAGAATTTTCTACAATTAGTGAAAGAGATCAATTCATAGGGTAAAAAGGCACCCCAAAACTAAAAGATAATAGATAAAAATAAGTCCAGATCTAGATACATCTTGATAATATTTAGAGTATCCAACATGAAGAGCTCTTAAGTGCGACCAAAGAGAAAAGATGTTATCATTAAAAAGCAAGAGCTGAGAGTCAGAGACCCACACCTAACCCTTAACTGTACCCCACAAAACCATAATAAAAAATATTGATTAATAAAAAAAAAAGCAAGAGCTGATTTCTCAACAACAACTAGTGAGGACATAAGGCAGAATACTGTCTTCAATGTACTGAGGAAAATATCCTTCAGACAATCAAAAGGTGAAAGATTTTTCTACCTGCAAACCTACACTAAAGGAAATTCTAAAGGACATACTGTAAGCAAAAGATAAACCCATATGAAAGGTCTACAATGCAGAAGGAACATGGAAAGTGGTAAAGACATGAATAAATCTAACTAAACATTGAATGATTAAAACAAAAATGAAAATATCTTGTTTCATTAACAATAAAGGTAAAATTAAAATGCATAACAACATAGCATATAATTTTGGGAAGAAGATAAAAGAAGCTTAGAAAAACATTCAATAGTCTTTGTATCGTTTGGGAAGAAAGTAAAGATTAACTTTAGTCTTTAATACATTAAATATACATGGTATTGAAACAATACAAAAGACCAAATTCTTTACCGAAAGACCAAGTTTGTCAACCTGGGCTGAAAAAAATGTTCACTCATATGCTACATATATAAGAAACATCTTAAATATATTAGACAATCAAATATTTAAGA
This sequence comes from Carlito syrichta, assembly GCF_000164805.1. NCBI lineage: Eukaryota > Metazoa > Chordata > Mammalia > Primates > Tarsiidae > Carlito > Carlito syrichta. Next base: position 585,186 of record NW_007248055.1, read on the forward strand.
CAATGCACATCATTAGGGATAAAGAAAGTTCCTATATTAACAAGAAAAACTTCAATTTGCTAGGAAAATTTAAGAGTCCAGAACTTGACTGGAACTAATAGTACAGACTAAAAAATCAATAGACCTATAATAATAAGTAAGCAAATCCATCATAGTGTGAAATTTAATATACTTCTCTCAGTAATTGATTAAACAAACATGTAAAAAAATTAAGAAAGAGAAGATTTGAACCACATAATTAACAAACTTGATATAATGCACATAAAGAGAATATAGTACTCATCAGCTTTAAAATACAAATTCTTTTCTTGAGCTCATGAAACATTTATAAAGTGACCATATAATAGACCATAAAGTAAGTTAGAAAATTTGCAGATTGTTTTCTAACAGACTACATTTTCTGACACATTGCAGTTGTTAAGAATTAGTAATAACTAATTCTAAAGAGTTGCTGATTTTCAAATATGTTAATGCAGCTATAACAGTACTTAGAAGCAAAGTTATAGCTTTAGATGCTAATATTTCAGGAAACTGCCATAGAAATTCCCCATGTAAAGAAGTTTTTAAAAAAATTAACTCAATGAAATAGAGGAAAATAATATGGAGTAGAAATCAGTAAAATAGAAAGCCATTTTTAGAACTGGGTTACATTAGTTTAAATGATCAGTAGTACAACTTCTTAATTCTTAACATGTTGTAGATAACCAGAAAATTGATTTTATTTTGTTTTGTTAGACATTTATCACTTGGTTTTTTGTTTGTTTGCCCAGATGTCCCTCTAATGCAGAAGTAGTAAGATCTGCTAGCTATGTACAAGGTGTGCCATAGGAAAGTTACTATTAAGAGAGCTCGCTTTTTGGTTTTGGAGTTTTTTCTTTTTTTCTTTTTTTTTTTTTTTTGAGTCTCACTGTCGCCCAGGCTGGAGTGCAGTGGCATGCTCATGGCCACCGCAGCCTCGACCTGCTGGGCTCAGGCAATCCTTCTGCCTCAGCCTTCCAAGTAGCTGGAACTACAGGTATGTGCCACCCCAACTAATTTTTTTTATTTATTGTAGAAATGAGGGCTCACCAAGTTGCCCAGGCTGGTCATAGTGCTAGTTTTATCAGCTGCAAAAAAAGTTGCTGTTAAGTAAAGGAGGCAAGGGAGGGACAATGGATAAAGACTCAAAAAAACACCACGTTTAAGATTGGGAATTACTTCTCTCATGCAGAACAGTCCAGGGGTGAACGCTTGAGGTCATTCAAGGACTCACTTTTTATCCGTTTTGCTTTTCTGCCATTTTCTAAGGTATTATAATTGTTCACATATTTGAACCTGGCTCACCTCTTTATCTGTATTCCAGCAAGTGAGAAGGGGAAGAAGCAAGTTCTAGACAAGTGACTTCTTTAAGAAGATGACCTAGAATTGAACGTAGCACTTTCATTCATATCATATTATCTTGAAATTACATGGTCATATAAAAAAGTCTAGGAAATGCCGTCTCCAGTTTTGTATCTAAGTGCCTGACTAACACAGTGTGAGAATTGTGGGATGTGGGATTGGTTTTTTTCACCAAAAGGTAAAAGAGGAGACTGAATTCAGTGAGAAAATTAGCAGATTCTGTAATATAATATAAACAAACTCATAGGAAGAACCAAATAGGAGATAGTCCATTTGGTCAGGAGAAGCTTGACCAAATCTCTGGGCCATTTGAGAGATGAGTAAGATTCCACTGCAAAAATGAAGGGCAATAAGTAAAACTGTCATTGGAAGGGTGTCCAGCAGGGCAGGTGTCATAGATTCTTCTCTGTATGCCTAGTACTTGACACAGTGACCGGCAAAATAATAGGTGTTCAACAAACATTTGCTGAAGGAATGAATGAAATTGACGTTTGTTAAATGAATAATCATATGTGTATAATTTATAAACTAAGGTGATAATGAGAATGAAGATTTGATGTTTTTAATATGAATCTGGCAAAATGAAGAGCACAAATGAACAAATAATAAACAACATTTCAGATAATAAGAGCTGTGATAATGATATAAAACAGGACATTGTGATAGTTGTATGTATCAGAAAGGGCCCAGTCAAGAGACAGAATCTGCAAACAGTAATTTGAACAAAGGGAAAAAATATTTTTAGTAGCTTTTTTGAATAATGGTATAGCATGAACAATTTGACATGTTTTGACATATGTATCTATCTGTGAATGTGTCACTTCAATCAAGATAGCGAGCATATCCTTCAAGACTCTACATGTTCTCATATAATCTCTCTGATCCTCTGGTCACCATTAGAGTCTTTCTGTCACTATAAAATAATTTGTGTTTTCTAGAATCTTACTTAAACGAAATCATATACTGTATGTACCCTTTTGTGTCTGGCCTCTTTTATTCAGCATAAGTATTTTGAGATTTTTCATGTTGTATGTATCAGTAATTTATTCCTTTTTATTGCTAAGTAGTATTCCATTGTATAGATATACCACAGGTGTTTTAACAGCCCTAAGCTTTTATTTCACTTAGGCAAACATCTGAAAGTGGAGTGGCTAGGTCATATGACAGGTGTATGTTTCACTGTTTAAAAACCGCCAAACTGTTTTCCAAACTGGTTGTGCCATATTTCATTCCCACAAGGAGTATGTAAGGTATCTGGTTACTCTGTATCTTTGTTAACACTTGGTAAGGTCACTCTCTAACTTTAGCGATTCTAATAGTTTGAGGTGTTACCTTGTGGTTTTAATATGCATTTCTCTAATTGATGATGCTGAGCATAATTTCATGTGCCTATTTATATATTCTTTGGAGCAATGTCTATTCACAACTTTTGCCCATTTTTTATTGTGATGTTTGTTGTTTACTATTAAGATTTGAACGTTCTTTATATATTCTGGATACAAGTCTTTTATCAGATATATGATTTGCAAATATTTTCTCTCAAACAGTGGCTTATCTTTTTATTCTATTAACAGTGTCTTTCACAAAACAAATTTTAAATTTTGAATAAGTCAAATTTATCAACTATTTTTCACTTTTGAATTGAGTTTTTGAATCTAAGATGTCTTTGCCTAGTCAAAGTTCACAAAGATCTTCTGTATGTTATTCCAGAAATTAGTTTAAGATTTTACACTGAGATGCATGATCTACTTTGAGTCAATGTTTGTACACACAGTCTACAACCTATATAGTATATTACTATACTCAATACTATAGGCAGTTGGAACACAGTGGTAAATATTTATGTATCTAACTGTAGAAAAGGTGCAATAAAAATATGGTATAAAAGATTTGTTTAAATGGTACACCTGTGTAGAGTACTTACCACGAATGGAACTTGTAGGACTGGATTGCTGGAGTCAGTGAGTGAGTGGTGAGTAGATATGAAGACTTAGGATATTACTGTATGCTACTATAGACTTTATAAACACTGGAGTGCAGTGGCCGCTCCCGGCCACTGCAGCCTTGACCCACTGGGCTCCAGTGATCCTTCCGCCTCAGCCTTTCGAGTAGCCAGAATTACAGGCGCATGCTACCACGCCCGGCTAACTTTTTGCTTTTACTGTAGAGATGAGGTCTTGCCTGCCCAGGCGGGTCTCGAACCCACGGGCTCAGGCAATCCACTCACTTCAGCCTCCCAAAGGCGCGGGATTACCCTCACCAACAGTCTCCCCAAAGGCCATTATACTTCTACAAATAGTTGCTTTAAGACTCTTCAAGCTTTCGTTAGCAAATTCCTCAAAGTCCTTTCAGAAAGTTTCTGCCCACTGCGAAGTTTCAAAACCACTCACAAATTTTAGGTTTTTCTTTATATCAGCATCACACTTCTGGATACTAAAGTCTGTATTAGTTGCCTATTGCTAAATAGCAAATTACTCTAAAACCTAGTGACTTAAAAAAATAAACATTTATTATCTGATAGCTACTATGGTTTGGGAATTTGTAACAGCTTAGCTGGGAAGTTTTGCAGCGTATGAGGTTATAGGCAAAATGTTGGCCAAGACTGTAAATCTGAAGGTTTGATTTGGCTGGAGAATCTACCTCTAGGACAGCTCACTCTCATAGTTTTTGATAGGAAGCATCAGTTCCTCATTGGCTGTTGGCAGGCCTTAATTCTTTACCATATGGGCCTCTTCATAGAGCTGCTTTTCATATCTTTATAATATGGTATCTGGGTTCCTTTAGAGCAAGTGATTACAGTAAGGGGAGAAAGTATCTGAATTTCTATTTATCTTTTAATCTATAAAAGAATGAAGGAACAGAAAAGCAAAAGAAATTGACACTAGTAATGCACAGGATTTTATATAAATTTGAATAAATATACAAATATTTGAGGGTGATTGCTCAAAAATTTTTTACCAGTTAAGATGCATGGTCAGAAGTCTAAAGAACATTGGTTTAGGTGTAACACTGAAATCCTCTTCACAGTTTGGACCTTTCTCTCGTGTTCTGCAAACTTGAAGCTTGATTTTTGGCTGCCTGCCCTTTATTTCTTCCATCTTAATCATCATTCCATTTGATCCCTCTCTTGTTCTTCAGTTGTCTCATTTAACCTGCTTGGACTGTCAATCACTGTCCAATGTACACATATCATCTCTGACCTACAGTAGCAAAGTAAAACCTTTTACTATGTTATAAATACATACAAATATTAGTCTAAAGTGGGACATTAACTCATGAAAGGGTGAGGCAGCGTGAGATGTCTTCTACTTCTGGTAAAGACTGACTGTCATTCGGTCTCAATTAGAATAACTGAAAAAGCTGGGTAAATATTTTTAAAAAATAAATCTCTAAAGTGTTGGAGAACTAATGAAAGAGAAGAGTTTCAAAGCTAAGAGCTAGTGAAGAAGGGAGGACCAGGATTTGGAGAAACTCTTCCCTTAGGAAAATTTGCTGAATTCAGAAGACATACAAGTGAAGCTGAAAGTCATGGTGGCATTTTGACAGACTTTTAAGGATAAGGGATAGGGACTGAAGACATGAGCTTGCTGAGAAGGTGTTTGTGAATACATCTCACTTGGGACTGGATTACTAAAGGCTTTTCTCTGGTAATAAAGGTTAACTGAAAATAGGCCTGTATAGGTATACAGCTTCAGATCATCTCAGTCCCCAAAATTAAATTAAGGTGATCCTGGATTGTCAGTGCTTTTAGGTATTAGCAGGAGCCAAGAGAAAATCCTCACTGGAGGAAAATAATACCCTTCTAGGCATTACATTTTTCTATAAACACTTTGGCAAATGCAATTTCCAGCACACAATAAAAAGTAGCCAGGTGCACAAAAGGACAAAATCAGTTGACTAAAACCCAGCCAAAACAACAAATAAAAAGAATCCTAAAGGGACTCAAATATTGAAATGATCAGAAACAGACTTTAAAATAAATATGCTTACTTTGTTCAAGGTGTTCAGAGACAAGATTGAGTGAATATCCCTCTCAAGAAGCTTTTTCAAAAAGAACAACAAAATAAACCTGAAGAAAGAAGGAAGTAATAAAAGATAAAAACAGAAATGAGTTCAGGAGAAGTCATGCACATAGTATAGGGAAGACAAAGCCAAACACAATACCAAATAGTTCTTTTAAAGACTATTCAGATTGATAAACTCTTAATGAGATTGGATAAGAAAAAGAAGGTATTAAAAAAAAGAAGGTATAAATAATCATCAAGCATTTTTCAAAGGATTTAATTACTGAACTTACCAACTTTAAAGTGCTCTCAAGAGACTATCATAAGCAACCTTCTGCTCCTAAGAAGTACTATATTTTGCCAAGGCTAATCTAAGAAGAAGTAAGATTCTGAATACTACTCTTGGAGAAATTAAATCCATAATTTAAAACTCTCCCAAATAACACCAATCTTTCAGAAACTCTTCCAGAGACTAAAGAAAGAGCAAAAGGGAAATTTGCTATTCAGTTTATAAAGCCAATATATCCTTGATAAGAAAACCTGATAAAGACATTGTAAGAAAATTATAGACTATACTCCTTAAGTTCAAAACATAATACTAGCATACCAAATGAGGCAATATTTTAATAATATGTAATACATGCTAACAAACTTGGATTTATTCCAAGAATGGAGTTTTAGCCTAACAATCAAAATCAATCAATATAATTTATCACAGTAATAGAATCAAGAAAAAAACATTTCAATAGAAGGAAAAGAGCATTTAATAAAATTCAACGTGCATTCATGATTTTAATAAAATATCTGGAACACTAGAAATAGGAGTGTAGTATTAAATATAAAAAAATCTGCAGCAAATATCATATAAAATGGTGTAGAAGTATCTATCATGAGATAAGGTCACACACTGTAGCCTCTTTTATTCAGACTTTATTACATTCATAAAAATTTACTAGAGATCTTAGCCAGTGTTATGCAATAAGAATTAGAAATGAGAAGGTATGACAGGAAGGAAATTATTATTTTGCACAGGTACAATTATGTACATAAGAAAATCCAAGAGATCTACAAGTAAATTATAAAATTGATAAGTGAGTATACAAGTCAGCTGGATATATAAATTCAGTATACAAAACTCAACTGTAGGCTGGGCTCGGTGGTTCAGCCTGTAATCCCACGCTTTGGGAGGCCGAGGTGAGTGGATTGCCTGAGCCCGCGGGTTCGAGACCCACCTGGGCAACTTGGCGAGACCTCATCTCTACAATAAATCAAAAAATTAGCCAGGAGTGGTGGTGCGTGCCTGTAGTTCCAGCTCCTTGGAAGGCTGAGGTGGAAGGATCTCCGGAGCCCAGCATATCGAGGCTGTGGTGGCCCAGAGCGTGCCACTGCACTCCAGTGTGGGCGACAGAGTGAGACTCGAACTCAAAAAAAAAAAAAAAACAACTCAACTGTCTTTTCCATATACAAGTATCAAAGATTTAAAAACTGAAATTTTAAAAGATATGCCATTTGCATTAGCATAAAAATGTCAAATACCTTTGACTAAGTATTACATAGATGTGGAAGACACAGAAAGCTTATTGGACAACTTTAAAGATGATCTAAAAATTCGAGGGACATATCATGTTTATGGATTGGATAGATTCAGTACTGTAAAGATGTTATTTTCCCTAAACTGTTATATAGTTTAAATGCAATTTTAACCAAAATCTAACAGGCTCTATGGACCCTGATAGGCTTATTTTATAATTTATAAGGAAATCTAAACAGTAAAGACAGTCAAAATGGAAGTAAAGACAAAAATTAAAAATGAGATAGATAATTTTGTCTCTTGGATATTGTCTTATTATAAAGTTAAGTAAGTAAGACTGCGGGATTGGTGCAATGACTGACAAATAGACATTTAAATAGAGAGCCTGGAAACAGACCCACTTGCATAAAAGTTGTCACCTCAAAACAAAGGTAAAGGAGAGTGTTTTTAGTGATGGTACTGGAACTATTAGATTATTAATTTGAGGAAAGAAAAATACTTAACTCCTAACTACTCCAGACATGAAAGCCAGTTCCAGATAGACTGTAGATCTAAATGTGAATGGCAAAGCAATAAAACTTCTAGACAATATTTATAAGACTGTCATTGTAGCCTTGGTATAGAGATTTAAGGATTGGGATTCACAAAGAAGTAATCATAAAGAAAAGGTTTGCTTAAATTTTTGCTATATTAAAATTTTACTGTAGTAAAATTAACAGGGTGTCTGTGCATCAAGGTACTCTGCCGCTAATGAAGAGGCAAGCCACAAAATGGGAGAGGAAATTTACAAAAGAGCTGGGATAGCTTTAGAACTATTATTAATCAATAAGAGAAGAAATAACTCAAAGAAAAGTGGGCAAGAGACTTCAATAGGCACTTCACATAGGAAAATATCCAGTGTCCACTAATCATAAGAACATTTGCTTTACTTCATGAGTATTCAGGAAAATGCAAATTGAAGCCAAACCACACACTCTCCAGAATAGCTAAAAAGAAGATTAACAATTGTTACTGAGAATGTGGAGTGTTGGGACTCTCATCCTCTGGCATTATGAGTGTAAACTGATGCAATCATTTGAGAAGACAATAGGCATTTTATGCCAAAATTAAAAATACACATACTCCATTACCCACTGATCCTACTCTTATGTACATAGTTATCAGACATGTGTGCACATGTGCAGAAGTGTCAAAAACAAGAAACAGCACACATGCCATCAACAATAGAACAGATATAAAAATTGTGCCATACTCATACAATAGAATACCATATACTAACAGATATAAAGGAACTATACATATACTTAGCAATGTGGGTAAATTTTGCAAGCATAATGTTGAGCAAAAGAAGCTAGACTAAAAATATGAATTCATATAATATGGAGGGTGGGGTAAGCAAAATTAAGTAGTGGTGTTTTTTGGGATTGGATTTTATTTACTCATTTGCTTTAGTATTACCAGGCATATGCCTGGAAAAAAAATTAATATAGTCTTTGTTGGTTGTTTTTAGAAACATTGTTTTTTGTCCTCTAGTCCCTCTCCATTCATTCAAGAGACTCAATGACTTGTGATCCAAATACTCTACAAGTGGGCAGTGTGGGCTTGTGTATTTACAATAGCAAATATTAAGTAGTAGTGTTTAGTAGCACATGCTTAATTGGTAAAACTATAAAGAATAGAAAGTTTGTGATTATACCATAGAGAAAGATAATACTTACTTTTATAAGGGAAGGAGAGATTCATAACTGGGATGTGCAACAGGGGTGCTTCTGTAGGACTGGCAAGCTACAGAATTTCCTGACCTGAGTGTTCACTTTGTGATAACTCATTGTATCACAAATATACAGTTGTGATAACTCATTGACCTGTACATTTAAATCTGTGCTCTTTGCAGTAGATATGTTAGATTTCACAATACGTCAAGATTAAATATATACAGAGGCAAGAGATATTAACAAATAAGTAAAGATTCCTAACATTAGATACTTTTATCCTTTTGGTTCCCAACTATTATGTATTACTTCTAGAATGCTGCCAGCAGCCTTTTCCTGTTGGCCCTCTAACCTTTATCACATGACTCAATTTAATGACTGCTCCAACAACTATAACTACTATTTCATAAATGCTTACCATGTGCTAGGCTCTACAGTAGAAGCTTATTTACTTTAATTATTTACTTTAATTCTCACCCAACAACCTTATACAATATGTTACTATCTTCATTTTATAGGTCAGGAAACTGCAGCATGGAAGGATTGACTTAGCCCATTTCATATAGTAATTGTGGCGCTAGAAAAATCTGAATGTATTGATTTTTTATTGTATTTACGTGCAAGAGAAAGCCTATGCTCTTTATATTGTCTTCACATGCTTCTCTGGAAGTTTTTGAAGAATTCGTTCTAATTTCTTCTCACTGATTGAGAGAGCACAGCTCAGTACTATTTTTTTTATACCTTTGGCTGTCCCTTTTATACCATATCCAAACAACCCAACACAAATATGCCCACTAAGGATTTTCCTTTTTGACAATGAAATTATATTTTATAGAGTAATTTTACGAGATTTTCCATGTTAGCTGAACTATTTTCAAAAAATTTACTAAGAATGTGAGATATAAAGTCAAGATAATGCTATAATTTCTTTTGGTGGCAGATAACATTACAGGATCCCAGTTTTCAATAGCCAGTGGATGTCATGGTTACGAGCATGGCCTTTAAGTCAGAAAAATCTAGGTTTGAGTCAGCTCTTCTGATTTAGACCTGTGTAATCTTGGATGAATTATAAAATGTATCTTAAGGTTTCTTGGCCATAATCAACTACAGCTTCAGCCACAAGATGGAATACTTCAGTAGCACACAAAATGGAACTAAGGGCTGAATAGTCACATTTCAGGAAGAGCAGGAAAAATCAGGGGCAACTCTGGGGTTTTCAGTGCAGAAGCACGTGTACTCTTTACTCCAGGTTCTATAATCAGACAACTTATCATAGCTTTTTTCCAGCCTGCTTAAGTATCCAGCTCCCTGGAGACTGATACTAATTGATTGATTATGGGTCACTCTGTCATCAGGGGCAGAATCTGTTATCAGAAGAAGGGGTTGGCATGGGCACAGTGATTCACACCTATAATGCCAGGACTTTGGAAGACCAAGGCAAAAGGGTTGCTTGAGCCTAGGAGTTTGAGGCCAGCCTAGGCAACATAGTGAGACCGTATTGCTACAAAAAGTTCAAAAATTTAGACCGTTGTGGTAGCCAGTGCCTGGAGTCCCGGCTACTTGGGAGACTTGAGTTCAGGAAGTTGAGGCTGCGGTGACCTTTGATCGTGCCTCTGCACTCTAGCCTGGTTGACAGAGTGAGACCCCAAATCAAGAAAAAAAAGAGGAGGAGGAGAAAGACAACGACAATGACAAAACAACTAGGCAAACAAAAACATGCCTACAACACTTGGCCTTTCTTAGCTTCGGTTTTCTCATCTGTGAAATGGGCATATTTATTTGTATAAGATTTAAGTATGTAAAGTATGCAGCATCTGAAATATATGGTAACTTTTGTGGCAGTAGTAATAGCAGCAGTGGATTTGTACTGACTAGCAGCCCTTTGTTGGAAAATGACCTTAGGTTCATGACCTCAAGAGATGTTTTTGGAGGGTTAATTAATGATGTTATCCCCTTTCGCTACAAGCTAGCCAAAGAGATAGTCAGAACCTCATGTACCTATAAGGCTTGCATTCTCATTCCTATGGAAAACTGGCTCTGTTCCTCCTGACTATATGACTTGGACTAGGAGATTAATTGGCAGTGCTTTGTGATGTCCAGTTCTTCCCTTGCACTCCCTCTCCTTCTATTCATATTCCCAACAAAGGTACTACCCATCTTCTACAGGCCCTTCCATGTATATTGTGACTAGAGACACAATCTGGGGTACTACAGCCTTTAGGCATTATTTGACACATTTCCTTGTCCAAGTATAGACTCTGGCAGTGTCTTCTTTTTATGCAATATTTTGCCCTCAACAGCTTCGGGAAAATTGAATTGTTAGTGTTTCCATGGAAGGAACAGAGGCTCTTTAGCCTGATGTGATGGTTTATTTTATATGTCAGCTTCACTGGGCCATGGGATACAGGTATTTGGTCAAACATTATTCTATTTGTGTCTCTCAAGGTGTTTGGGGATGACATTAATACTTGAATTGGTAGAACAAGTAAAGCAGATTGTCCCTCCTAATATGAGTGACACTCAGCTAATCAGTTGAAGACCTGAAGAGAGCAAAAAAGGCTAACCTTTTTCAAGTAAGAACTCCATCTGCTTGACTTCCTTAAGTTTGGACATCTGTCCTTTCCTGCCTTCACGCTCAATTGAAACATTGACTTCCTGGGTATAAAATCTGCTAGTTTTCAGATTGGAATTTACACTATCTCCTTTCCTAGGTCTCGAGTGTTCATAATCAGACTAGAACTATATCACTGGCTCACCTGAGTCTTCAGCTTGAGTGCAGACCTTGAGACTTCTCAGCCTTTCTAATCACATGAGCCAATTCCTTGTCATAAATCTTTCTATATAGAAATACTACATACGTGTGCACACACACACATGCGTGCTCGCGTGCATGTACACACACACACACTCTTTTGGTTCTGTTTCTCTGGAGAACCCTAATATACCTGATAAATTGAAAATAAAACAAATCTTTTTAAAAAATTTAAATAAGTATTTGTTTTCCAGCATCCTAGTCTCAGTCCAAAAGGAGAAAAGAGTGAGCATCTTCAAGAAATATAGCCGGCTGGGCACAGTGGCTCAAGCCTGTAATCCCAGCACTTTGGGAGGCCAAGGTGAGAGGATTGTCTGAGCCCACGGGTTCAAGACCAGACTGGGAAACTTGGCAAGACCTCATCTCTACAATAAAAAAATAAAAAAAAATTAGCCTGGCATGGTGGCGCTTGCCTGTAGTTCTAGCTACTTGGAAGGCTGAGGAGGAAGGGATCACCTGAGCCCAGCAGGTTGAGACTGTGGTGGCTGGGAGCATACCACTGCCCTCCAGTCTGGATGACAGAATGAGACTCCAACTCAAAAAAGAAAAAAAAGAAATATAGCCATCACCCAAAAATATATATATTAACTCAATAATCATTTAACATCTCAGATGTGGTTGACAGTCGACCAGACCACTAGACATACAGAAATATAGAACATAAAGTTCTTCAGAGAGTAGAATGGTGGTTACCAAGGGACTAGGAAAGGGGGCGGATTGGGGAGGTGTTGGACAAAGAATACCAAATTTCAGTTAGAGAGAATAACTTCATGAGATCTATTGTATCACATGGTGACTTACTATATGAGGAAGAACCCCCAAAAAAAAACAGATTTATTTATTAAAAATTGAGTATTTATTCGTACATGTTTAAACTTCAGTGACCTTCAAAATACTCTTCATTTGATGTAATATACCTATCAAAACACTTTTTTCACTGTTTAAACAGTTTTAGAACTCATCAATTTTGATAACTTTAATGTTTCTGCCATTTTTTTGTTTTCCCTCTTCCACATCAACAAAACATTTCCCTTTGAGGACTTTTTTTCATGGGGTGGGAGGAGTTCCTTGGGAGGATCAAGTGAACAGGGAGGGTGGGACATGGGGGTCATGCCATCTTTGAAAAAAACTGCAGAACACTCAGAAGGTGTGGACCGGGCACTCGTAAATGGCCCATCATGAAATGGGCAAACATGTTGAAAAAATCTCCCAAAAAATTTAACTGAAGCTGAACACAGCCTCTCACAACAATGCTAGCTAGTACACTAATGCCAATGGGTTCCTAGAATATTTAGCTAGCAGGGGCAGCCTGTACTACAAGTGGTCTGCCCTCCAAAAACATAATTATCATGTTTATTGGGTCCTCCCTCATAGTTAATGTTTTTTATACTTGAAAATCACTAAAAAAAAAAAAGAAAGAAAGAAAATCACTAACAGTGTAGATTTTAAATGTTCTTACCACAAAAAATGAGATATGTGTGGTAAAGTATATGTTAATTAGCTTGATTCAACTACCCAATGTATATACATTTCAAAAAATGTACAATTTTTATTTTTCAACTTAAAAAGGGAAAAAAGAAAATGGGGTTCTTGAATTAGCAGATGATGTCTAATTTCTTTTTAATTTCGAAAGTATCTATATATTATCCTAAGATACAAAAATAAAATAAGACCAGTTGGTGTTTAATATTTGTCCCAGATTTAACAAATGTATCACAATATTAGCTTGGATCTTCTCTGCTCTTGTTTCTTCATGCTTTCCATTTAATAATGTCTCTCACTTTCTTTCTTAGATGGTTGTCTGCTATTGCTATGTTCTATGGAACATCTACCACAGTCCTGTCCATTATCTACCCACCCACCACCATCCCTCAATGATTGCACACTGAATATGAGCAAAGCCATTCTTTTATGGTTTATAAAACCCTTCATTATTATTTAGAATGAATAGTATTATATAAATGTCAAATTGTTTCATAGCAGTTCTTAAAACAGTGAGATAATGTCTGTTAAAAGATTTTAAGTTCCATGGAGATTGCAGGGCATAAATACAAGTTTTTATTCTGTTATTTCCATATTTTTTGCTGTGCAATTTAAAACATTACTATGTTCTCTAAAGCCATAAGTGTTTTGTTTGTGTGTTTCCATCTGTCCATGCATGTGCATATGTGCTGAGTATATAAAATTAATAAATAGATTTTGTTGCTTCATTTTGTCATTTGGGCCCAGTAAATTTATCATCGTAAAACTGGCCATAATAAAATTAGAAATCTAAAGCAGTCTCTTTTTTGTAATCAACATAGTGTTTTCCTCTTAAATTTGTAATTGTGTAGTACTGAATTTTTTTAAGCTTTATTTATTCTGTATATTTACTTACTGTGTTATATAAAGACTTCAGTGAGGTCACTTATTTACAAATAATTCCAAAATCCATTTTTTCTACCTCAAAGCTCACATTTTCAACTTTCTTTTTGAAGTTTACTTAAAACTAATAGTGGCCAAAATTAAGTGTATTTTCTTACCCACAGTAACAATCCCCAGACCCAAATCCCTACTATATTATTAATGGTACCACTGTTTTTCCCGTCATCCAAGTTAAAAGAAAATTTTAGTATCATCTTTGGCTTCTACTTTTTTCCTACTCCTCAAGCCCCCCCCCTCCCGACAATCTTATAAATTTTTACCTGTTTTTTCATTTCTGTTACCTCGTCTATTACTTTGGATGTGTCACTCAGTGTCTGTTCTAAAATACTGTAGTTACTTTCTAATTGGTTCCCTTGTTTCTGGTGTTTCCCTATTCCAGCTAGTCCTACCTTTGTGGAGTTAAGATACACAGACCTGGTTTTTACTCCCAGTTTTATCTCATTCTAGTTGTTTCCTTGGAAAATTTATTTGAACTCTCTGAATCTATTACTTGATCTAACTATCTCATGGGTAACTATGGTAATTCACAAGATGGTGTAATTTCTAGTCTGTATCAATTTCATGGTCAAAGAACCATTCAAGCTAGCTTAAATAAAGAGATGTTTCTTATAAGCATACAGAGGATTTCATGAATACCAAAAGATAGGGACAAAAGAATAGAAACCTGATCAGTAGAATGTGATCAGAATCCAAGGCTGATCCCATCCAAAGCAATGTAATCTACTTCTCTCTTTGCGTCTCTAATTTCCTGTCTACATCTGCCTCATGCTCTTCTTTCTATGACAGTCTTCTTTTATTCTCCGGTAGAACTTTGTATAGTTCCTGGTCCCAGATGACCACCCCAAATCGGAATTTTTTTGCTACCACTAACTAGTTCATCTCACCATAGTTCCAAAAAGGAATCCAATTGGTTTACCTCATATTTTGATTGGCTACACAAGTCCCTGGTGGACACACAAGGCTCACATGCCACGCTTGGCTTTAGCTTCTGAGGCTAAATAGATGAGCAGCAGTCAGGGAGGAGAAAGATTCCATTAGCATTGAGTATAGACAAGCTGCTAATGCTTGCCATATATAGAAATTTCATGTAAAGCACTTCGCATAGTACTTCGTGAGTGGTAGTTATTATTATTATTTTTTTTTTTTTTTTTAATTTTTTTTAGTCAGAGTCTCACTCTGTCTCCCAGGCTGGAGCACAGTGGCACAACCATTGGTTATTATTGTTATATGCCAAAAGAAACCAACCAAAGTTAACTTTTGATTGACTGTCCCCTTCCCTCTCTTTCTTAGATGCACATACATATGAAAACTCACAAAATAAAAAATTTGTAGTTAGCAACATGGGCTTGAAGTCACCTGATATGAATTAGAGCTATAAATCTGTTATTTAAAACCTATGTGATCTTGGACAAATTACTTACTTTCTCTGTCCTTCATTTTCTTTATTTGTAAAAAGGGAATAACATTCTATCCACTGAGAATCTTATGGTTTCAAATGGCTTATCAGGTTTGTGCTGACAAGCTTACACTGGGACTGAAGATAGAACTGATCTAAGGCCCAGCTTTATCAGCTGCTAAAATGATGTTAAGAGGACTGAAATTTTCTTTGTGTCTCCATCTGTTGGTTCTACTTTTACATTACATTCTCACCCAGGCCCCACATATACGCCCCTATCTGTGCCATTCTGAGACACTCTTTCCCCTTATGGGTTTGAATAGTCAAAGCAACTCCTCACTCCTAGATTTTTCCAGTAGTCAAGAATGTTTGCCTTTGTCCCATAGGTCACAACAAAAATCTCTTAGCATCTCCTTGTTGCTGAACTATCATGCGCCCATTTTTGAATCTATTACTCCAGCTTAGAAAGTAAAGGCTTTTCTTGGCCAGTGCTGAGTCACATGCCACTATTCAAGTCAAAGATAGAGGCAGTTCCACTAGAGTCACAGGGAATCGGGGATACAGGGATAGGTGTGTCGACCACAATGGTAATACCAGCTTCACATGATTGTCAAGAGGATTAAATCAGATAAATTCACAAAGAAATCCTTCATCTATGCCCATCTGTTCTCTAGTGAACTATATACTTATAAACAGAGTCCTCAAGATCGGCACTAATGTGGATTTCAAGTCGTTTCATTACTTTCCTAGACAGATTCCACAGTCTCCCCAATCCTAATGAATCCTTGACTCCACCCCACTCTTTCTTATCTGTGTCATGTAGGTTTTGCAATTCCATTGGCCTAAACACTTTGCATCATTTTTTACCTAGGGAATTTTTGACCTTCATCTCCTACGTACTTTTTCCAAACTTCCTTAGACACCATCCAAAATCCCACAAAAGGTATGATTGCTGAGGCCATTGAAAGATAATTCATCTCTACAATAAATCAAAATGAGCCGGCCGTGGTAGCGCGCGCCTGTAGTTCCAGTTACTCAGAAGGCTGAGGCGGGAGGATCGCCGGAGCCCAGCAGGTCGAGGCTGCGGTGGCCAGGAGCGGCCACTGCCCTCCAGTCTGGGCGGCAGGGTGAGACTCCAACTCAAAAAAAAAGAAAGAAAGTTAATTCACCAATCTTCGTTTCTTTTTTATTTTATTTATTTATTTATTTTTTTTTTTTAAGATGTGGGGTACAATTCAGGGTTAAGTATACAAATGTTTATTATGCAAGTACCCTTGTTGATGAGATGTGCCCTCCCTCCCCTGGCAGAATCCCACTATTGCCAATCTGCGCCCCCCACCCCGGCAATTTCCCACTGCTAAATATTTATTTCTTTGAATTAAACCTAATTTCAACTAAATATACATTGTTTATGAAACTTTAAACCCATTTATTTTACTGAAGACAAATGTTAATTTTACTTTGACAAGAAATTTTATAATTGACCCTAGCATATCTTAGATATTTGATAAGCCAAACATTGCCAACTTTTAGTCATCTACAATACAGATTTCATATCATAAAAACCTATTTTACCCAGGCTTGCTTTTTCTTGATGTGCATAAGGGCTCTGGTATTTGATTTTTTGTTAGTTAATCCATATTTATTGAGTGCCTTCTATATTCAAAGCATTTTTCAAGGCACTGAGGATAAATCTTAAAACAGACTAGTGAAGTATCTTTCCTAGTGGGGCTTGCATTCCATTTGGGCGTGAAGTGAGTACAGGTAGTCGGCAACAAGGAAATATACAATATAATGTTAGATAATGGCAAGTCTACTGGTTTTCAGTTGCCAGAAAGTTTGTTTTTAAAATCTCCATATTGGAAGATTAGTGCTGAAAAGAAAATTATTAAGGGCAGGCTTCAAATCAAGGGAGAGAAAGAGCATATTCTACAATTCTTTCCTGGATTTGTCCCAGGAAATGCCTTTTCAGCTTCTTTAACTTTCTTGCTTTTTAATCTCTCCTTGAACTGAGATTAACCACAATTTTATGTAATGGGTGCCATTGGTTTGCTCTAAAAATCAAGAGGTGTGCCTAAAAAACTGTTCCCAAAGAATGATGAGTTTCACTATGTAATAGCAGTGCTTGTTGAATATTAAACTACAGTTCATTTTATTAGATGTTTATGATGATGAATAGGATTCTTTAGGTAATATTATTACTAGTTTAAAATAATTTATAAATAAAATGTATATATATATATATATATAACCACAAATTATATATATTTTTAATTCAGATTTAGCGAGGGCTGCATTTTTTAAAACTCATCTTTTAGTTGAGTTTGATATATTATGTGTGACTTTATAGGAAAGCTTTAAATTTTTAGTTCAATAATAGAAGACTGGCAGCAGTTTCAGAACAGTTACATCATTTGGTAAATCTGGCAAGTGTTCCACTAAAATAGGGAAAAATCAAGAGTTTGTCATTGCATCACCAATTTGAATGTAAGTAAATATATTTTCCATTATTAAACTCTCAAAGCTTCATATAGCATATAGCCTGCCTGTCATGTTTGTATTGCTCCTTCTGTCCTTTGTCTCCCCATGGCCTCTCTGTGCCAGCAAATTTCTTTTATCCTTACCTCTCCAGTGCTAACCTGGCCTCCTACCCCATCTTCACAGATTATGTTATCTTCACTTTTTTGAAAGGGCCATTTAACATGAACCTCCTCAACTTGACTCCTCCTAACCACCAGATTTCTGTTCCTCCACACGTTTCTCTAACCTGTCTTTTGTCTCAGTATAGAGTGCCCCTAGTTCTTTTCAAGGCTAACCACTGATCCCTCCTTTATACATCTTCAGGAGCTTTCTCTTTTCCTTCTTCTTTTGCAGAAGTCTGTTCATATCCACTCACTTTTTCCCCTCTGTCTCATGCCTGCTCATTTCTTCCTTGACTTCAGAGATGTTTTCTTTTTAAATTTGTTTCTCCTGTATTCTTCTGTCCATACTCTGCCTTCCACTGTTAAACCTGCTTCTGAAAAGTTTAGTGTTAGGTCCTTGTCCACTTCTAATCATTTCTTGAGATTTCTAGATAATATATTAACTTATCAACCTTACTGAAATTGTTCTTATGAAAGTTAGCAGTTACCCAAAATCCCTGCCTTTCCTTAGTCCTCATATTCCCATAAGGAACCTGGTTAATTTTCTTATCACCAGTGCCTTTTTAGGCTTACAACATAGGGATTCTAGTTGTTTTTTTGAAATACATTTTTTAAACTCTTTTATAGAAAAAAAAAAACAGGAAAAGCCCATTTAAATATATAATATTAGCTAGGCATTGTAGCTCACTTCTGTAAACCTAGTACTTTGGGAGGCTGAGGTAAGAGAATTGCTTGAGCCCAGGTGTTTGAGATCAGCCTAGGCAACATAGTGAGACTTCGTTTCTAAAAAAAAAGTGAAAAAGTTAGCCAGTTGTGGTGGTGCTTGCCTGTAGTCTCAGCTACTTGGGAGGCTGATGGGGAGGAACACCTGAGCCCGGGGGTTCCAGGCTGCAGTGAGCTATGATCGTGCCACTGCACTCCAGCATGGGCAACAGAGTGAGACCCCGACTCAAAACAAACAAGCAACAACAACAAAATATATACAATATAATATTAAATAATGACAATTCTGCTCATGTTTAATTGTCAGAACTTTTTTCTCTTTTTTTAGCAATCTCTATGTTGCAAGGCTAGTACTGGAAAGGAGATTATTAGAGGGCAGATTTCAAATAAAAGTAGGGAAAGAGTCATAATTTACCACTTCCTTCCCAGTGCTATCCAAGAAAATGCCTTTTCAGCATCTTAAATGTTTTATTCTTGCAGGTAAGTGGGGAAAAGACTAGTTACATCAATATACGTCACACATGCACACTCCCCCTTACTTTCACAGAAACAAACATAGGAAGGATAAGCCTGAAAAAGATGAAGTTGGTTATTTGCGAGAGGTAGTGGGGTGGAGAACTGGTGGAAGTGATGAGGAGGCAGTGACACATTTCCAAGTTTATCTTTTGGTGAAGTTTTGACTTTTGGAAATATACTCATGTTCTATATTTAAAAAATTAAATTAACAAGCATGGAAAGGAAAAAGAAACTGACACTGAATGCAAACAAACAAATCAATTCAATTTCAAATGAATAGCATTACACTGATGAGAGGTAAAAGAAAAAACTTTGTGTTATTCCTCTGAGGGTGTGGAACGAACAGTAAACAAATCTTGAACTCTTCTTGGTAGATTTTGTTTTGTTTTGTAGTACTATAGAAGAAAGGAGGTAAAAATATGGAGTTAAAAAAAACTTGGGGGAACGGATCAAATTATGTGAACTGTATTTGCAAGAACTTATGATTCTTATATATCCCCTACCTCTGACTACCAAAGAAGCCTAAAAGCAAAGAATCAGTGGCAATGAGCATACCTGGCACACAGATCTTGGTTTTGAATGCTATTTCCCTCTGAAAAGAACCAGGATGCTTTGGAGACTGATTTGCAAGACTAGACCTAACTTGTTGAATAGACGTTTCTCCAAAGATGATATACAAATGGCCAATAAACACATGAAAAATGCTCAACATCACTAGCTACCAGGAAAACTCAAATCAAAACCACAATTACATACTACTTCACAACCAGTAGGTTGACTATATTTAAAAAAAAAAAAAAAAAGGAAACTAACAAGTATTGACAAGGATGTGGAGAAATGCTAACCCTCCTATGTTGCTGGTAGGATTATAAAATGATACAACCACTTTGAAAACAACAGTCTGGCAATCCCTCAAAAAGTTAAGCACAAAATTACCATATGATCCAGCAATTACACTCCTATAAGAAGAGAATTGAAAGCAAGTGATCAAACAAAAATTCTGCACAAATGTTCATAGCAGCATTTTTCATGATCGCCAAAAAGTGGAAACAACCCAAACAAAACCACCTAAACAAATTGTGTTTACATATATTGTATGTATAGTCATACAATGAAATATTATTCGGTAGCCAGGCTCGGTGGCTCAGCCTGTAATCCCGCGCCATTGGGAGGCTGAGGTGAGTGGATTGAGCCCGCGGGTTCGAGACCCGCCTGGGCAGTGAGACCTCATCTCTACAATAAATCAAAAAATCAGTCGGGTGTGGTAGCACATGCCTGTAATTCCGGCTACTCGGAAGGCTGAGGCAGAAGGATCGTTGGAGCCCAGCAGGCGAGGCTGTGGTGGCCGGGAGTGGCCACTGCACTCCAGTCTGGGCCACAGAGTGAGACTCCAACTCAAAAAAAAAAAAAAAAAAAAAGAAAGAAAAGAAATATTATTCGGTCATGAAAAAAGAATGAAGTACTGATTCTACAACATGGATGAAGCTTGAAAACATTATACTAGTAAAAGAAGCCAGAATACAAAAGGCCACAACTGTATGATTCCATATATATGCAATGTCCGGAATAGGCAGATCCAAATCCGTAGAGACAGAAAGTTAGTGATTGCCAGAGAATACTGGGAAGTGGGAATTGGGACTGACGGCTAACAGTGTTTCTGCTAAGAAATACAGTGTTTCTTTTTGAGGTGATGGAAATTTTCTGGAATTAGATAGTGGTGATGGTTTTACAACCTTTTGATTATACTGAAAATCACCAAATTTCACACTTTTAAATGGTGAATTTTATGATGTGAATTTTCTCTCTATAAAAAGTGGGGGGGGAACAGTAATTGAGAACAATGGAGAAACTTAAACCATTTGTGGAAAAATAGGAATTCATTAGTCCATAATGATTTAAATGAATGAATGAATGCTTACAAGAGAAATCTCCTTACAGTAAGATGCCCAGCAATAAATGTGAAGGGAGTCGTGGAGCCAGAAAATTACCATTTTCATAGTAAAGCTTGACTTGGTCAAAAATCATCAATGGATAGTAAATCCAGGGGAAGTATTTGATGAAGAACCATATATTTGGATGATCATAAAGTGTCTCCCCACTAATTGCTTATTAGTTGCAAAGGAAAATATATACATTCTTTTCCTCTGTAATAGAGAAAAAACTCCATAACTTCTAGACTGACTGATCCGAATTAACATTCACAATGAGTGGCTTATGGACACCATATGTCTCTTAGCATTACCCTCAGAAGGACCCCTAGTCACATATGATGTTCTACCAAGGGCTGAGTAACCTAACTCTAGTCATAAGAGAGCATCAGACAAACCCAAATTAAGGAATATTTTGTTAGAAAAACAACTGCCTTGTATTCTTCAAAAATGTCCACGTTATGAAATAAAAAGAAAGGCTGAGGAGTCTACAGAGCCATCAAAACTAAATACAATACTCCTGGATTGGCTCCTGGGACAAAGAAAAAAAATAATGCTAAAAAGGACATGTTGGAGAACTTGCAAAATTGGAATATGGTTGGGGATGTGTGTGTGTGTGTAATTTTTATTTTTTTTTTGAGTTGGATCCTTCTGCTTCAGCCTTCCAAGTAGCTGGGAATACAGGTGTGTGCTGCCATGCCCAGCTAATTTTTTATTTATTATAGAGACGAGGTCTTACCCAGTTGTCCGGGCTGGTCCCGAACCCTCAGGCTCAGGCAATCCAGTCACCTCAAATTCCCAAAGTGCTGGAATTACAGGCTAAGCTGCCAAGCCCAGCCACAGATAATATATTAAAGTATTGCATCAATATGAAGTTTTCTGAATTTGAAATGCTGTAGTTACTTAAGAGATTATCCTTGTTCTTATGATAAAATAAACTGAAGTGTTAAGTAGTAAAGAGCCATGATATATGCAACCTAGTGTCAAATAGTTGGAAAAAAATGCTATGTATATATATATAAAGGACGAGAGACTAATATAATGTGGCAAAATGTTTAAAATTGTTGAATTTAGGTAGTTTTTCTATATTATTCTTTAACTTTTCTGCAAGTTTAAAATTATTTCAAATAAAAATATCAAAATGTGAGGTTTTTTGTTTGTTTGTTTTTGTTTTGTTGTTTTGTTTTGTTTTTGTGTTGGAATCTCACTCTGTCTCCCAGACTGGAGTGCAGTGGCCGCTCCCGGCCACCGCAGCCTCGACCCGCTGGGCTCCGGCGATCCTCCCGCCTCAGCCTCCCGAGTAGCCAGAATTACAGGCGCGCGTTACCACGCCCGGCTGATTTTTTGATTGATTGTAGAGATGAGGTCTCGCTGCCCAGGCGAGTCTCGAACCCACAGGCTCAGGCAATCCACTCCCCTCAGCCTCCCAAAGGCGCGGGATTACAGGCTGAGCCACCGATCCCGGCTTTTGTTTTGTTTTGAGTTGGAGTCTCACTCTGTCGCCCAGACTGGAGTGCAGCGGCCGATCCCGGCCACCGCAGCCTTGACCCGCTGGGCTCCGGCGATCCTTCCACCTCACCTTTCCAAGTAGCTGGAACTACAGCCGCACGCTACCACGCCCGAGTTTTTTAAAACTTATTCAAATTGATGAACTATCATTTTTTATGTTTTCCTTTTTTTTGTTTAATGAAATATTTTAAACCTACAGAAAAGTACAAGGACTTAACCTGTTTTTTAACCTAACTAATCTTAATTTTTTTTGTATTTGTTTTTTATTTTTAAATAATATCTAAACTTTACAAATGTAGTTTTATTTCCTGTATACTCTTCAATTTCACTTCTCTCCCTCCCCAAAAGTATTCAATACTCAAAAGTGAGTGTGTTTCCTTCCTGTGCATGTTTTTAATCTTTTACTCGTGTGTATACAGCCACTACAAATAATAGTATTGTTACAATACCACTTGTTATAAGTGGTATCACATTGTAGGTATCCAGTTGCACCTTGCTTGTTCCCTTAACATTATGCTTGTGACATTTATCCATATTCTTATCTGTAGTATGCATTTATTTTGAATAATGAATGATTTTTGAGTGCATACACCAGTTTTTCTCTTGTTTGTGGGCTTTAAGGTTTTTAATATATATTTCCTATTTTAAACATTTTGCAGAAAGCATCCTTGTGCATTTCTCCTGTGCACATGAACAGGAGTTTATAGGGTATGTCTTGAAATGGAATAGCTGGGTCTGGATTATCAGAATCATGATCATAATGTCAGGTAATATTTACTAAGTATTCTAAGTGCTTTTTATGTATTGATTTATTTCATCCTCAAAGCAATAGGTAGACACTTATTATTCACATTTTACAGGTAAAGAAACTGAACTATAGAGTAGTTAAGTAATTTGTTCAAAATCTCGTGGGTAGGAAGTGAGCCCTGATTCAACAGATGTATATTCTTAGCAACCACCCTATACACAAACTTCTGGAGTATTGGCACTCTTCAACTCCCTTAGGTGTTGCATTTTGTTTTCCAAAGTTGTTTTATTAGTTTATAATTTCAACAGCTAACGGGAGTGTTTTTTATAGTTCTTAACTTATAAAATTAAAGCAACCCATTTATTAAGTCAGTATGGAATGTTTACAGATCTCTACAATCTAAAAATCTGAAAACTACTTTCTTACATGACACTGTTTAAAAGAGCACGCTCTTATGGTATTATAAGGTTGGGTTTAAAAGTCCCCACTAGTCTCCAAATTATTTCACAGTTAGTTATGAAACAATATTTTAAGCAATCTGACAGGAGAATTAAGCTGTATTTTTCCTGTTTTATGACTCAAAATTTGATGGTAACTTTCTTATTATGAAGTTATTTAGACAATAAATAATAACTACTAAATTGAACAATTTATTGAAACACCCCTACCCCCCAAAAAACTGCCTCACTAATAGGAAGTATTCTGGAATTCATTTGAATCCAGACTGTTATATCATCCATCCAGGCTTTATTACCTTCGATTGCTCTTGTCTCTTTCTCACCTCTTTCCCATGCTCACTCCCATTTTCTCATCCTATGCTGATGCCACATCTGACTAATTGATAAGTCACTCACCCACACCGTAGAATCTCTCATCTGCCCTGTTCTAGTTCAGTGGCCTAGCTCAAGTTTGTGATAGATCTTTCTTGACAGTATAATAAAAAATGTAAACTGATCTTTTTTTCTAGAATCTCCCAGAAGCGATCCATCTGTATGCTGCTACTTAAGTGATCTTCTTAATATAATTATTATAGTATTCCTATTTTCACAAACCTTTAGAAGTGTCTTATTGTGTGCCAAATTAAGTATAAAATAATCATTGTTCTCCATAATCTTGCCATCAAGTCGTTTACCATGTTATTCCCTATTACTACCCTATGTTCTGTCAGTGGGACACAGATAGAGCCAGGCTATAGATGAAGATTTTACATCCCTAATAAGTTTCCGGGTGGTACTGGTGCTGCATGTGCCGTCTGAGTCACACACTCTGAGAACCACTGCTCTAGCTGATCTGTAGGACCTGACATAGGCTCGTATAAATGAGCTGCTCCTTGGACATATGTTGAGCAGAATTAAATCCCTTTTTTTTTTTATTTTTTTTTTTGAGTTGGAGTCTCACTCTGTTGCCCAGACTGGAGTGCAGTGGCTGCTCCCGGCCACCGCAGCCTCGACCTGCTGGACTCCGGCGATCCTTCCGCCTCAGCCTTCCAAGTAGCCGGAGCAACAGGCACGCGCTACCACGCCCAGCTGATTTTTTGATTTATTGTAGAGATGCAGGTCTCGCTGCCCAGGTGGGTCTCGAACCCGCGGGCTCCGGCAATCCACTCACCTCAGCCTCCCAAAGGCGCGGGATTACAGGCTGAGCCACCAAGCCCGGCTAAATCCCTTTTTTTAAAGTCTAGAGAAGCTGCATTTACAAAGCATTAAATCCAGAAGAGATACTTTTCATTTTGAAAAAAAATTTAAACTTGCAGAAAAGTTGTAAGAATATTACAATAAACTCATATATCGTTTACCTTGCTTCACCAGTGATTCACTTTTTTACTGTTTTACACTGCTTTTTATGTATATATGTATGTGTGTACACAAGTATTCTTTTCTTATTCATATTTGAATACTCCTTAGTGATATATTCCAAATATGTATACCCCAGATACTTATGTGTATATATACATCCTGAAAATAAGGACTTTCTCTTATATAACAAGTGCATTTATCAAGGAAGTTTGACATTTATTGATACTGTTGTCTAGTTCACAGTCAAAATTCAAATTTTGTCTTTTGTTCTACTGATGTCCATTATTGCTGGATTTTTCCCCCAATCCAGGACACAATCCAAGATAAAGAAAAAATTTAGTCGTAGGGAGGTATTTTGAAATTATGTAAATATTTCATTCCTTATCAAACTTATATTCTTAGTTTTAGTATTTATTAATGATTTTCTAATTCCATCATTTATATTTATGGTATACATTCCACTACAAGAAAGAGCTCTCCTTTCTCCCCATTTATTTTTTTTGTCACTATAAACTCATGGACTCTAGTCTGTGTTGATCATTATTTATTTTGATGCTCAAAACAAATAATTTTATTTTTATTTGATCAGTAGGATTCTCTTCAAGCTGGCTCCTGTGTTCTTTTGATACGTTGCCATTGTTATTTGTGTACTTTCTTGTTTCCTGATTTAACAGGATGCTCTAGGTTCATATTATACTTCTCCTGCCCAAGCCTGGAAATCACTCTTTTTCCCAAGGTACTCTGGTTTCTTTTAGTGGAAAATAGTATTTAGAAATCAAGATCTGGATGTTAGGTGTGCTTATTCCTATTCCTTTTAGGTGCTCTCAATTAACAGATCTAGAAGATATACTTACAGTCTAATTGCAGTCCCACACCACAGGATACATTTCAGTCTTCACCCTCCCATATTTACAATTGTGTTCCCCAACAGTAAGAATCCTTGTTTTTTGCTGTCTCTTTTATTTAGTCCATTGCATTATTTAAAAACTAATGCATATCTATTACAGAAAATTTTCATTATAAAACAAAAGGAAAAAAATAAAATTACCTTTATTCTCACCCCAAAATAGCAATTGCAGTATACACTTCCATTCTTTCTCTGTCTTGAATATGTATGCATAAAAATATAGAAATCATGCATTTTATACTTCATTTTTTTAAATGGGGTTGGGGATCAAATTGCTAAATATAAGATCTTATGCTTTTTTTGTCCCTCTGGCACATTGTCAGAAGTATGACTTCACAATATCACACTATAACTATATCAAACATATGTGAGCGTCATTGCTTCCTCTGATTTGTAAGCTGAGAAATCTTGTGCAAGTCATTTCAGAACCTCAGTTTTCTTATTTGTAGATGAAAATAATAATAAATAAATGTTTATAAGACATTAAATAACATATAAATTACTAATTACAGACTTCTTAGTATGACAGGCAGTCAGCAAATTATAACCTAACAATTTTGCAGATTATCAAAGCAGATATTTACATGTGTAGACAAATAATTCATTAATAAGTGTTAGTATACTGAATATATTGTGCTAGATTAAACCATTTTTAAGGACAGGAAGTGCTAAATGTTATATTAGTCAAGAAAAAATTTTGCAGTAGATCTTTTAAAAATAACTGGGCAATGTGAAAACATATTTATGTATAATATAAGGCAAAGTTGCTGTGCACCCTCACTGCATATAAATCCATAAATTAGAAATCACAGTTTTATACGTACCAAAAGATTGATGAATACATGTGTTATTTGCTTTTGGAATGTGCTTGGTCAGCCTGTTTTTAGCTTTTATACTTGTAACAAGTAATGAAAACATTGGCTTTCCACAGTCAACCAAATATTTGTTTTTCTGCTACTTTCTCATTACTGTAGACTAAATAATTTTTCTTGCCTTTAGCAGCATAAATATGGTTTTAGTCCAGACTTTAGACACTTCAGCTTTAATTTTACGCCTGTGCATATAATGCCACATGTATGCTTGTATAATAAAATTGTAAATACTTTATCTTCTGTTGGATGGTGAAAGGGCTCATTGTACTCAGGTATACAAAAATGATTCCAGAAGAAAAAGATAATGGTATCTGCTAGAATGAAGGGGGATGGGGAGAAATGCTGGCATGGAACATAGAAATATAACTCTCCTAAAGAAAAAAACAGACATTGAAACTCCTAAATGTTTAAAACAGGGCATCGTGTATGCTTTTCAATAAAAACTGGTGATAGCTGTGGTAAAATGTTTCATCAGTATTATTGTACTCCTAGGTCAAAAAAAAAAAAAAGAAAGATGGAGACAAGGGGGAAAAAATGAAGTTAATGAATAAAACAAATGTTATCCCAAATCATGCCCCTGTGTATGTCTTACTAAGGAAAAATACAAAGATTTTAAAAATATGTTTGTTTTTTGTTTATTTTTATAAAAGAATTGAAGAAGTGATCCTAAAATACTGATCGAGAGCAAAGCATTTTATAATTAATCTTCAAACAGTGGCACACTGAATTTCACTACAGTATGTGATAAAATTCAGAGGTGGTTAAACTCTCCTCAGCCTCTGAGCATTCTGAACTATCTCTATCTTACCACTTAGAGCATGGAAGTATAATGTCACTTTACCTGCTGGCATATACCACTGTGAGTTTCTGACAAACATGGCACACCTTGGTGGTAGTTAGTTTATTCAACAAATTCTACTATGTGCCAAGCACTCTTTTGAACACTTTGGATACATCAGGGAACAAAGTAAAGAATTCAGCTGTCATGAACCTTACATTCTATCTATATTTGCGGCATCTAGCATTGTAGATTTCCTCTCGTAGCCATAAGATGTCTGCAGCAGTTGTAAATATCGCATCTTCACAGAGCAGCGTCCAAAGCAGGAAGGAAAGGTAGAAGCAAAAGGGCTTCCTCCTCTTGGGCCTTTCTCTTTTGAGAAATAAAATATTTTCCAGAGTCCCCTAACAGACTTCCCTTTGCATATCATTGGCCAAAACTGGATCTAACTGCGAATGAACGTGTGGCCGGAACTAATCACTGGCAGAGTGGGATTTCTTAACTATATGCAACCAGAAGAAAGCTCCTGTTACAACTACCAGCTCCTCTGCACCTGCACCACGTGGCTGGCCTGCCCTACTATAACTATGGATGAACTGTTCTTAGTCCTAGGCCAACTCTTCCACTTTGCCGTAGGTCCTGCCCCCTCTCCTACTTGCATTATCAAATGTCTGTCTTTACTGAATTTTTATGCTCTTTCATCAGCATGAAAACAGGCAGTAATTTCTCCACATTAAGAAATAAATAGGTTATATTAGTCTACATTCCCACCAGCAGTGTAGAAGCGTTCCTTTTTCTCCACATCCTCGCCAGCATCTGTCGTTGTTTGTTTTATTAATAATGGCCATTCTTACAGGGTTTAGGTGGTATCTTAATGTGGTTTTGATTTGCATTTCTCTGATGAGTGAGGCTGAGCACTTTTGCATGTGTCTGTTGGCTGCCCGTATATCTTCTTTTGAGAAATGTCTATTCATGTCTTTTGCCCACTTTTTAAGGGGCTGTTTGTTTTTTTCCTTTCGGTGCGTTTGAGTTCCATGTAGATCCTAGATGTTAGGCCTTTGTCAGATATACAGTTGACAAATATTTTTTCCCATTCTGTGGGCTGTCTCCCTGCTAGAAATTGACCTTCCATATGACCCAGCAATTCCCCTATTGGGAATATACCCAGAGGAACTCAAATCATTCTATGACAAAGATACCTGCCCACGTATGTTTGTTGCAGCTCTATTCACAATAGCAAAAACATGGAACCAACTGTGTTGCCCGTCGAAGCTGGACTGGATAAAAAAAATGTGATACATATATACGATGGAATATTATGCTGCCATAAAGAAGGACAAATATATGGACTTTGCAGCAACTTGGATGGAGTTGGAGTCGATCATACTCAGTGATTTATCACAGAAACAAAGAACTGAGTTCCATATGTTCTCACTCATAAGTGGACCTTGAACAATTATGCTATAAGAAAGCAATTGACAGTAGTGGAAAACTATTAGGGGATGGGGGGTGGGATTGGCAGTTGAAGGAAACTGCTAGGGGAGGGAGGAGCATACCTCATCAACAAGGATACCAGGATGATTAATGTTTATATCCCTAACCCTGAATTGTGCCCCACATCTCTATGATAAATAAATAAATATATTATTCCTACATTTCCCTCTAAGTACTGCCCTTTAGCCCCGCTTCCCAGTCTAGAAAAAATTTTTTGAAGGATTATATACAGGCTTGCCATCTCCAGTTCCTCTTCTCCCATTTCCTTCCTCTTAAATTTACTCCAGTTAGAATCCCATCCCTAAACATCCACTGCTTAGCCCTCTCCTTAAGTGGTCTATCACCAGCATTTTACACCATTGATGACTCCTTCCTCCGGAAATCACCTTCTTTTTACCTGGCCTCCAGTTTTTTCTTTCATACTACACTTACTTTTTTAACAATGTCTTTCAGTCTCATGGATTTGCATATTATCTATGTGCTAATAATTTCCAAAGTGCTTAATAGGTATCTTTAATTTACTGTGTCTAAATTAAACTATTGGTCTTATCTTCTGCACTTGCTCTCCTGGGATCATCCCTATCTCAGTTAATTTGAGAATCATTTTTAACTCCTGTTTATACCCCATCCAGTTGATCAGCAAATTCAATATATTTGGTCTGCCCACTTCCACTGTCACACCTGGTTAGAGTCACAATCACCTCCCAACTGCATGAGAGCAGTTGTCTCCTAATTGATCTCTTTGTTCCTGCCAGTGACCTCTGAAAGTCTGTTCTCAGCATAGTAGCCAGGTTGTTCCTTTTAAAATCTGTTATATCTTCTCACTACTTTTTTTTTAAACCCACCAATGGTTTTCATAAAAGCCAATGCCCTTACCCTTGTCTCCTAGACACTACATAAGCTGTGTTCTCTCCCCTCCTCTTTGCCTCTCTCATCTCATCTCCTTAGTCTTCCCCTATCATTCACTCCTCTTGGCACGGCAGCCTCTTTGCTGATCTGTGTACAGGTTTGGCATGTTTCCTACCTCAGGACCATTGCACATGCTGTGACCTTGTCTGGGCTGCACTCCCTGCCGATATCTACATGGCTCACTCCTTACCGCTCAGGTCTTTTCTCAAATGTCACTTTCTCATTGAGAACTTCTTTGACCACCCTACTGCACTTTCTAATTGTCCTTCCCTACTTTGTTCTTCTCTGTAATATCACCTTGTGATATACTATATGTTTTCCTTACCTAGTGTTTTCTGCCTTCCCTACGCAAATTTTTGTGTTTTCATCATTATTGTTTTCCTAACACCTATAACAATGTTTGACATTCTCCAAATAAATATTGGAAGAATGAATAAGTAAATGAATGAAAGAGGAACTAAATGGCTTAAAATAGTCATCATTTGTCCTTTGATAGTGAGCATTAGGTTGCCTAAACTAAATCTGCTTTTGTTAGCAGATTAGTAGAAGAATTATTATTTGGACAATTCATTATGTCTAACACAAGTTCATACTTGTGAAAAACTTTATACTTTTCTTTCTCTGCCTTTTCCCCTCATTTCCCTCTGGCAAAAGCCCATAAGAAGGGAGGACAAGTGGTATTTTGCACAAAGAAATTATGACTTCGGTAAGTTGATTTTCCCCAAAGAGCACCAACACAGCTGATAGGACCTAGATTGCCTGATGGCAACTGTAGTCCTTTTTCCATAATGGTAGCAGTCAATATCTACTTTGATATTTTATAGAGTGCTATATAGTCTTTCATGTGAGCTAATGGAACAAACCTTTATGTTCAGAAAAATGATTTTTGAATTGGTCTTTTTTTTTTGCCTGTCATTTGAAAATGAAAAAAACTTTACTTCATATTTAATGTAAGATTCAGTTCTTTTCTATATCTTGGATCAAAGTACTTTTGTAAATTAATTACTGATATCTTATTTACTGCCAGTATGTACTTTTTATATAACGGAATGCAGAATATGTTGCTTTGCCATCATTCCACCATATTTTACCCACATCATTCCCTTCTCTTCCCAACTAGAAGTTATCAAACCAAAAACACAGAATACTTGACACGCTAAATAAATGTATTATGTTTGATCAGTCAAGTAATGTGAGCAGGTATGATTATTACTTCTTTTGCTAGATGATAGAAAAGGAATTACTTAATCACATATGCTGAGCTACTAGTATATTAGCTATGTATAATACACAGATATAGCACAAATGTATGCATATTATACACATTATGTTATACATATAACAAAATATCTCATATTAAAATTATATGGAATTTACTTTATTCCCTGTTTCACATTTGAAAATGCATTTATATATTTTGTGGCTCCTTTTGTTAGATATCAAGGTCATCAGTTATTATTGCACTGTTGATAAATAGATGTTCATATTCACAAAACTTGGAGGCTAGAGTAATAGCCAGTCAGATTCACTATTAAGTGAAGAAAAACACAGTGGCTGTCTTCATGTTCTAAGTGGGAGTAAGGGATGGAACAGATGAAAGCAGATGGGTTATTCATCTAGGATTTACGAATGAATACATGTATGCTGAGTTGAAGAAAGATATTTATTAATGAAACTACTGTTTCCATTTGCCCTTATAAGCTTTTCCAGTTATAAAAGTTACCTATCTCAAATTTTGCTTCTTTCCTGAAATTAGACAATTTCTTTTCCATCTGCTTTTTATATTGGCATCATGGGTTGAATGTGGTTTTTGATTGGCATGGTAAGTAGTCAGGCCTCTCAGCTTACAAGAATTTGCCATTTTTGTCTTTACTGTTCTTCTAATGCTTAATCTGGCTGTTACAAAAGAACCAAACAGCATTTTACATCAATAAGAACTCAGCTCAATTGCTAGTACACTCTCTCTGTGACCAGTTGTTATTTCTTTTAAACTTATATTCTTCATCTGAGTGTTTGAGTGCCTTCTTGTATACATTGGCCATTTATTTGACTTTTTTTGATCTTTTGTTTTTTAAAAACTAAAAAAACATTTCTCATATCAGCAACCTGTATTAGTCTATTCTAATCATATTTTTGTGTATCATTTTTCTGTTACTTCCTAAAAAGGAAACATTCACTCCAGCCAGCAGCTGTTCTACCTTGTTTCTCCTCAGTAGAGTTGGCCCCCATTCAAGTTCTGTCAACACTGTTCCATCAGATAAAGCTGTTAGTAACATAAAGGATGAAGGGGTGGTATGCTGCACACAATTCAAGCACCAGTGAGCAGGCTAACAGCATTCTTATTGCTAGCATGTTAGCTGGCTTGCCTATGCTCCTGCATGAAGTCTAGTCTAATTTGGCTGTGCCTGAGTGCTGGTGGTGACACTTGCCCATGCATATATTAGCATCTGTCTGATAATAGTTGGGTCATTTGGACAAGTATGCATGTTTTCTGCCTTTCATTGACAAAATGGTTAATAATTAAGCTTTTGTACCAGATTTTCATATAAACATCATTTTCAATAAGTTAAAGTCCTAATCAGAATATTAGTATTATTTCTACAATCTGTTATCATCAGTACTGTTTCACTAGTTATTAACACAACTGGATAAACATTACTTTTAGAAAATGTGATGCAGCATGATGAATTTCAGCTCATCTAACATAATGATGATCTAGAAAGCAAGAAAAGTGTCAGAAAAATTCCCTATGGGTTCTCCTCTTTGTAGAAAGAAATCGGCAATACACATAATTTTTTTTTTTTTAATTCAGAAAAGGACTTTGGAGAGAGCTTTACATAGCACCTTGCTCCAAGGGATAACCCTTATTCTGAACATTATCAATCAAAGCACACAGAATCACCTTGTGTGTTATGTGATCAGTTTAGTTGTGTCAAATCAGAAAAGATTTAGTCAAAAAGCTCCAGCCTTTGAATTATCTGCATTTATTATGGTTCTTGCTAGTTCTGTTAAGTACTCAAGGATGTGCAGAGTGTTTCCAGGCAGTTACACCATCTTGATTACTCGCTTCAGCTTTATTCTGCTGCTCTGGGCCATTTGTGAGGCTTTAATAAATCTTTTATCCTGTTCAGTTAAAGCTTAAGCTAGAGGCAGATATAGTCTCTAGGTTCAAGGTTAGAGCAGTGTTTTTCAAACTATAGGCACTAATTTACTGGTGGGTCATGAAAGCAATAGAATATCTCGATCAGTATTTTTTACTTACTGAAATGGCATAGATTTGAAAACATCAGAGTGCATTACATGTAGTTTGGTAAATATTGTTGTATGAAATTTTGACTTTTTATTATATTTGGTTAAACAATATGAAATTGCCCTTTTTGTTGGTAAAAACCAACAAACCAACAAAAAGGGCAATTATTATGTCAGTAATTTTGTATTGTTCAACTTTATATATATAGTTTATATATTAGATATGTACCAAATGCACATATGTGCAGAGTTCAGATTTTTTTTTAAATATATTTTCTCTATATTTCTAGTCAAGAGTTCAAAAACCACTGGGTTAGCATAAATGTCTAATAATATAAGCCACTACCCCTAGTTCCAAAAGAGCTAATTTCTGCTGGGTAGAACACAACTAATACATAGAAAACAAATACCTTATCAGTAATATTCAAGCAATATTAATAGCCATAGTTAAGCAGTATTCATAATTAACAGGCAGTATTTCAAGTACTAAAATTTGGTGTGCAGATGAACTATAGAACTTTCAGAATAGTGAGAACTAATACCAGGAAAAGCTTCCTCATTGAGGGAGGTGAAATGAAATGAAGAAATGAATCTGACTAGAGGGGAAGGAATATTCATGTTCAGAATATTCGGAATATGTCTCATTTCTATAGCATGAGTTTAGTACTAGTCTTCAGAACCTTGATTCCATAGTAGAAACAATTATATAAAAGATAAATCATGAAAATTGATAATTTTGATGGAATAGGATCTGAAAGTAGTTTGACTCTGAAAACCACTGCCTTGAATGTGGTCAAGGGCACACTGGGAAGACTTTTAAAATCTTACTTTAGAGCTTATGGTACTTTATAAAAGAGCTTTAATTCTCTTTAGTTTTTTAAAATATGATTTTTAAGAACCTTGTGAAATGGAGAAATTACTCCTCAGAGAAATTATTATTTTACTTAGCAAATAAAAAATTTCTTAAGATTTTTAATTGAATGTGAAATTCAATACCTCAGAGATAATTATTTTGGGAACTGTTTCATTGTCTAGATACCTAGAGGTGTTTTTAGAGACAAACAAAATTTATCACATGTTAATGAGGGCTTAGTGATTATATATTTTTCTGAGTGAATTAGGTTTAGATAGCAAAATACTGGGATATCCTCAAAACAGATCCATTTCTTTGTATATTTCCCTTGCAAACTCCACCTCTCGTCCTACAGATTTCTAATCAGCCTCAAGTTCTACTCTGACCATTTAGTTACAGTTTTTTGTTTTTTGTTTGTGTATTGCTTTTTTGGTTGCACTATGTTAACAACCTGCTAACATGTTGTCAACAAATCTTTGCTGGTATTCTCAAATCCTGCCAATACATTGTGTGTGGCTTTTCTTAAACACAAACATTATCATTGGTCAATCCCCTTCAAAAGGCATCTCATATCCTACACCATAAAGTTCTTTGCATGGCATACAAGGCCCTGCATCGTCCATATTTTGCTTACCACACTAATTTCATCTTTCACTATGGGTCCCATGTTCCACGAAGACTAGGTTTTTCTGCACACAAACCTATTTCATACCTTGGTCTTTACTGCCATGGTTCCCTCTTCCTACCTTCTATATCTAACAAATATTGCCTCAATATTTAAGCTGTTGTTTAAGATTATTTCTCTAAGATGCCTTTCCTAATCCTTCTTTCATCACTAGACCAGTGGTTCTTAAACTTTTCTGCACATGAGAATCATCTGGAAATTCCAAAGCCCAGTGGGTGAGAGCCAGGGCATCAGTGCTTTTTGAAGTTCCTACAGTAATGCTTAGGTGAATCGAAATGTGAAATGTGGGTGTGCTATTAGTGTGAATAGATACCAAGACAATATGAAAAATATAAACTAGTTCAGTAATAACTATATTGATATTGAAATGATATATTTATATATTGGATTAAAATTGTAGGTTATAATTAATGTCATCTGTTTCTTTTCATCTTCTTAAGGTAACTACTGGAAAATTTAAAATTCTACTTGTGGCATGCATTATATTTCTATTGGATAGTGCTAGTCTAGAGCAAGGATACTAAACTATAATATAAATTGCTACTAATCATGATATATCATATCTTTTCTAGGTCTGTGAAAAATGCTGGTATTTGATAACATATGCATATGAGGTTTTTCTGATACTTTTCTGCCTCACTG
Source organism: Carlito syrichta (assembly GCF_000164805.1). Lineage (NCBI taxonomy): Eukaryota > Metazoa > Chordata > Mammalia > Primates > Tarsiidae > Carlito > Carlito syrichta. The sequence goes on from NW_007248055.1 coordinate 620,696, forward strand.
AAAAACTAAACATTGTATAAATTTTCATTATACTTGAATTTTGCCCATGAAGTATTAATTCATTAATTTCTTAAGTGTTTCTTGTAGAACTGGTCTCCTAGCCTGAAGTGTTTCTATAGATAAGTCTGCTGTTATTCTAATTGGTCTTCCCCAGTAGGTAGTCTGACCTTTCTCTCTTGCTGCCTCTAGGATTCTTTCTTTTATACCTACTTTATGAGGTGAATTACTATGTGTCTGGGAGTTGATCTTCTCATTTTTTGTCTTGCAGGGATTCTCTGAATCTCTTGTGTTTTAATGGTCACAGCACTGATAAGATAAGAGAAGTTTTCTTGGATAATTTCATAGAATGTTTGTTCCCAGTGTTTTCTGTCTATCTGCCTCAGGGATTCCAATTAATCTTAGGTTTGGCCTCTTGAAATAATCACTCATCTGTTGGAGGTTTTGTTCTGTCTTTTTAAGCTTCTTTTCTGTTTTTAACAGTTTGGGTTAGTTCCATGTTTCGGTCCTCAAGCTCGAGATTCTTTCTTCTGCTTGGTTAATTCTGCTTTCCATGCTTATCAGTTTGTTGTTTATTTCATTCACTGTATCCTTTATTGCTGGTCAGTTTTCAACTCCTTCATTCTTTCCTCTTGTCTGTCCTCATTTCTATTTATTCTCTCTATTAATATGTTGGTTTGTGGCTTCTGGAGTCTGTATTTTCAGTGACTGACCTCCCAGGGTTCTGTGTGAGACTCATATACTTCCTTTGGTTTTTCTTCCTTTGTGGAGGTTTTCCTCCCACTTTTTTTTTTTTTCTGACTCTTCTTTAGTTCTGTTGTTCAGTGATGGGGGATAGCTTTTATTTCTGTTTGCTCAGTCTCCTTCCTTATGTAGATCTCTGATTTTGTTCAATTCTGAAGCTGGACTAGGGGTGGGGCCTGGGCTTATTGCAGTTTTGAGATTTAATTAAGGTGGGAGCTGTGATTCAGAAGCTATCTGCAGATTCCAGTATCCGCTGACAGGTGTGTGAGCCCTCTGGAACCCGCTTCTCGCTGCCTTACAATCTGTCCTTGCAGTGGGAGTGTCTGCCCCCTGAAAGCAAAAAGAGATAAGGGGAAAGAATGAAAAAAAGAAAGAGGAAGACAGAAGGGAGGTGGAGAGAGAGAAGAAGAGAGAGAACAGACAGGTGTACCAACTAACAAATAAACAGAGAGACAAAGACAGAAAAAAGACAAAAACATACAGACAATCATACAAACAAACAAAAAAAAAACCCCTGTTGGTGTCCTCTGCCTCAAGAATACCTATGCATAAACAGAAAATCTAAAAATAAATAAATAAATAACAGAAACAAGGCAAGTACAAAAACATAAATAAAAACAGAAAGAAAGAAGAAAAAATCTAAAACTAAAATAAAAAGCAAACAAGAAGGAAAACAAAAAACAAAAAAACTCACTCTCTGGCCGTTTCTGTGAGTCCAGGTTCCTTTCGGGCCTCCGCCTTAGGGAGCAGCTCTGGTCTCCAGCCCCTCCCCTCGCTCTCAGTGCAGGGCTGCTCTCAGCGTGGGTCAGATGCCCCGCGGACTCCTTGGGAGAGGACAGATCAGATTCGAACTCACCCTACTCCTGCTGCTCCTGTCGAGGCTCCCACTCAGATCTGGCGTGTCGGTGCCTGTTCCAGCGTGGGGGAGGGGCGTCTGTCGCTCTGTGTCCGATGAGATCATAGCCTCTGGGTCCGAAGACGGAGGCCAGGCCCAGCAAGGTGGGGCATCGCCAAGTCTCTTCCAATTCCCGGTACCGAGAAGATGGCGCCCATCAGCATCTCGGCTCGTCACCCGCGTTGGAACTTTATCCCAGATTTCCGCGACCTGCCTTCCTTGCCAGGTCTGCTGCTGTGGGTGGTGGTGTGGACCAGGTGCCAGGTGGTGAGAGGCAGCTGTTCTCTGCTGCCTCCTCTCAAGAGAGCTGGGAGAACAGCTGGCAATCCTGCATGCCCGGGTATCCGATCTCAGGGTGGTGGTGGGTTGCATGAACCCGAGTCCCCCCCTCGGATGGACTTTCACTCACCCGCTGGCAGACACCCACTCACACAGGGAGTTTATGGACACTCGCTTTTGCGGGGAGACTCTCAGTCTGACCTATTCCCTCGCCATCTTGCCCCTAAAACAGTATTTTTCCATTAATTTCTTAGTGCAGCAAACATTTCATGCTCGTTATATGTGCAATACTAGGAAGGCAGGAAATAAAAACCCCAAAATAATTTTATAAACTTTTAAAAACACCAAATACAGATTTCAAAGGAATGAGAGATTATACCAATATCATTTTAACAATTTAAATTACCTTGCTGTTTTCCATTAAGGAGAACTTAAATAAGGTATGCAATCTTTAAAAATCAGCTTTGTTGATGTATACTTTGGAAACAATAAAGTTCTGGGGAAAAGTGTACATTTATGTCACCACCAACACAATCAGAACATAGGGCTTTCTGTTAGCCCTCAAAAGTTCCCATATGTCTCCTTGCAGTTAATCTCCCCCAGTCACAGACCCCACCCTAGCAACCACTACTCTGCTGCCTCTCACTATAGTTTTGCTGTTTCTAGAATTTCGGTATATATTTGACTTCTTTTACTTAGCATAATATTTTTGTAATTCATCTGTTGTTTGGGGAGTTTTTTCCATTTTATTGATAAACACTATTCCATTGTATGTATATGCCATAATATGTTCATCATCCATCAGTTGATAGATACTTTTGATATTTGGTTTTTAAATATTGTGAATAAAGCTTATGACCATCCATAGCACTAATTTCTCTTGGGTGGGACTTTTGGGTCCAACAGTAGGTATATGTATATAAGAAATCACCAGTCTGTTTTCCAAGAGGCTATACCATTTTGCAATCCCCCCACAAGGCAGAAAAGCCCTAGTTGCCTCAGATCCTTGTTAATACAGTCATGACTTTCAGTCATTCTAGGAATTGTATAATGGAATTTCATTGTGGTTTTTGTTTTGGGGGGGGCTGAGTCAGAGTCTCACTCTGTCACCCAGGCTGGAGTACAGTGACATGCTCACAGCCACTGCAGCCCCTACCTGCTGGGCTCAGGTTATCCTCCTGCCTCAGCCTTCCAAGTAGTTGGAACTATAGGTACATGCCACCACACCTGGCTAATTTTTTGATTTTTTTGTGAAGACAAGGTCTCATCATGTTGCTCAGGCCAGTATCAAACCCCTGAGCTCAGACAGTTCTTTCACCTCTGCCCCCCAAAGTGCTGGGATTATAGGCATGAGCCACCATGCCTGGCTTCATTGTGGTTTTAATTTGCATTTCCCTGAGAAATAATGATGCTGAACATCTTTTCATGCATGTATGCCCTTACTTACTATTCTTTTTGTTTTCTTTCTTTTTATTTATTTACTTATTTTTTGGAGTACAGTGGCATGCTCACAGCTCACCACAGCCTTGAACTCCTGGGCTAGGGTGATCCTTCTACCTCAGCCTTCTGAGTAGCTGGGACTACAGGCACGTGCCACCATGCCAAGCCAATTTTTTTTAGAGATGAGGTGTCACTATGTGGCCCAGGTTGGTCTTGAACTCCTGGGCTCAAGTGATCCAAAGTGCTATGTTACAGATGTGAGCCACCATGCCTGGCCTTTTTTTTGTTTTTTTAAGAGTTGTGGAGTACATGTGAGGATTAGCTACCTAAGTAAATTGCATGAAGATGAGGTCTGGGCTTCTAGCAAGCCCTCTACCCTCTTGTAGTGGACATGTTACCCAAGGAGTGGTTGTGTGCCTCTTCTCCCCTCGCCTCCCTCCTGCTTTGAGCAATGCCCAGCATCTGTTGTTCCTGCCTTTGTGCTCATGAACCTAGTGTTTAGGGCCCACTTATGAATGAGAACATGCAGTCCTCAGCTTTTTATTTCTGTGATAGTTCACTTAGAACGATGGTCTTCAGTTGCATCTACATTGTTGCAAAGAACGTGATTTTGTTCTTCTTTATGGCTACATAATATTCTATCATGTATATGTACTACATTTTCTTTAACCAATCCACTTTCGATGAGCATCTGTGTTGGATCAGTGTTTTTGCTATTGTGAATAGTGCTGCAATAATCATACACACGCAAGTGTCTTTTTGGTAGAGCAATTTATGTTCCTCTGGGTGTATTCCCAGAAGTGGTCTTGCTGAGTCATATGGTGACTCAATTTTAGTTCTTTGAGAAAATGCCACACTGCTTTCCACAAAGGTTGCACTGGCTTACATTCCCACTAGCAGTGTAAAAATATTCCCTTTTCTCCACAGCTTCACCTGTTGTTTTGACTTTTTAATGATAACCATTCTGAGGTGGTATCTTATTATATTTTTGATTTACATTTCTCTGATGATTACTGGATAGAGCTGAGCATTTTTTCATGTTTCTTAGCTGCTTGGCTGTCTTCCTTTGAGAAGTATATGTTCATGTCATTAGCCCACTTTTTAATGGGGTTGCTAGTTTTTTTCCGGTCAATTAATTTGAGTTCTTTACAGATCCTAGATGTTAGGCCTTTGGCGGATGCATAGCTTGTAAATCTGGTTTTCCATTCTGTGAGTTGTTTCTTTACTCTCTTAATGGTTTCTTGCTGTGCAAAAACCTTTTCTATTGATAAGGTCCCATTTGTCAATTTTAGATTTTTTTACATTTGCTTTTGAGGACTTGGCCATGAATAATTGGCTAGGTTAATGTTCAGGAGAGTGCTGTCTACATTTTCTTCAGAGAGTCTTATAGTTTGAGGTTTCACATTTAAGTCCTTGATCCATTTTGAGTGAATTATGTAAATGGTGATAAGTAGGGATCCAGTTTTATTCTTCTGCATGTGGTTAGCCAGTTTTCTGAGCACCATTTGCTGAATATGGTGTCTTTTCCCCAATGTTTGTTTTTGTCACCATTGTCAAAGATGAGTGTTTGAAGTTCTGTGGTTTTATTTTCATTCTCTGTCCTGTTCCGTTAGTCTATGTGTCTGTTTTTGTACCAGTACCATGCTGTCTGGTTGACGGAAACCTTGTAGTAAAGTTTGAAGTCTGGGAGTGTGCTGCCTCCAGCTTTGTTCTTTTTGCTGAAGATTGCTTTAGCTATTTGGGCTCTTTTTTGCTTCCATATGAATTTCTGTACTGTCTTTTCTAGATCTGTGAAAAATGATGCTGACATTTGATAGGGATTGCTTTGAATCTGTAGATTACCTTGGGTAGAACAGATATCATGATGATATTGAGTCTTCCAATATATGACCGTGGGATGTTCTTCCATCTGTTTGTGTCATCCTTGATTTCTTTGAGCATTATTTTGTATTTCTCATTGTAAATATCTTTCACCTCTTTGGTTAGATGGGTGTCAAAGCATTTCATTTTTTGTGGCCATTGTTAATTGAATTGTGTTTTTTATTTGGTTCTCAGCCTGCTTGTTATTGGTGTATGGAAATGCAATTGTTTTGTGTACATTGATTTTGTATTTTGAGAATTTACCAAAGTCATTTATCAGTGAGAGGAGGTTTTGAAAGACTCTCTAGGGTTTTCTAGGTATAGAATCACATTATCTGCAAGAAAGATAATTTAACTTTCCCTTTTGAGGTACCCCTGATTTCTTTCTCCTACCTGATTGCTCTAAGTAGGACATCCAGTACTATGTTGAATAAAAGGGATCAGAGTGAGCATCCTTGTCTTGTTCCAGTTTTTAAGGGGAATGCTTCCAGCTTCTGGCCATTAAGCATGATGTTGGCTGCAGGTTTATCGTAGATGGCTCTTACTGTTTTGAGAAATGTTCCTTCAATGCCTAGGTGTTTGAGGGTTTTTATCAAAAAGGGATTTCGGATTTTATCGAATGTTTTTTCTACATATAGCAAGATAATCATGTAGTTCTTGGTTTTACACTTATTTATGTGGTGAATTACATTTATTGATTTGCATATGTTGAACCAGCCTTGCATCCCAGAAACGAAGAATACATGGTCATGATGGATGACCCTTGAAATGTGCTGTTAAATATGATTTTCTAGAATGTTATTGAGTATTTTTGCATATATGTTCATTAGAGAAGTTGGCCTGAAGTTTTCTTTTCTTGTTGGGTCTTTGCCATTTTGGGGAATCAGGATGATATTGGCTTCATAGAATGTGCTAGGAAGAATTCCTTCCTTCTCAATTGCTTGGATGATTTTAGCAGGATTGGTATCAGCTCTTCCTTGTACATGTTGTAGAATTCAGCTGAGAAACCATCTGACCCAGGGCTTTGTTTTTTGGTGGGGAGGTTTCTTATTACTGAGTTAATTTCTTGGATTATTGGTCTATTTGGGGTTTCAGTTTCTTCCTGTTTCAATCTTAGGAGGTTATGTGATGCCGGGAATTCCTCAATTTCCTCTAGATTTTTAGGTTACTTGCATACAGACGCTTACAGTAATCTCTGATAATCTTTTGTGTTTCTTCAGCGTTAGTTGTAGCATCACACTTTTTAATTCTAATTGTGTTTATTCAAATTCTTTATCTTTCTCTTGCACTCTGATTTTGTTTTGTTTGTTTTCTTTCTTTCTTTCTTTCTTTCTTTCATTTATTTCTTTAGGTTTATCTGGCCAGGGGTTGACAATCTTGTTTATGCTTTCAAAGAACCAGCTTTTCGGTTTGTTGATCCTTTATATGATTTTTCTGGTCTCTGGTCTCTATTTCATTTGACTGTGATTTTATTTGAATGATTTTCATATTTCTACTAATTCTGGGATTGGATTGCTCTTGTCTTTCCAGCTACTTTAGGACAATGTAAGACTATTTACTTGAGATCCCTCTATTTTCCTGATATGTGTGCAATGCTGTACCTCTCAGAACCACTTTCATGATATCCCAGAGGCATTGGTGTGTTGTGTCTTTGTTTTCATTTGTTTCTAAGAATTCTTTTTTTTTCACCTTGATTTCTATGTTAATCCAAAAGTCATTCAGATACATGTTGCTTAGTTTCTATGTGTTTGTATGTTTTGAGGAGTTCTGTTGGTGATAAAATTTATTTTTATCTCACTATGATCTGAGAAGATGCTTGTTATGATTTTGACCTTTGAAATTTGGTCATGTTTGATTTTTGCCCAACAATGTGATCGATCTTAGAATATGTTCCATGTCTGATGAGAAGAAAATTTTGTCTGTGGTTGTTGGGTGAAGTGTTCTGTAGACGTCTATGGGATCATATTGGTCTAGTGTTGCATTGAAGTTCTGGATTTCCTTGTTAGTTTTCTGTCTTTGTGTTCTGTCTTAAGCCTTTAGTGGGGTGTTAAAGTCTCCAACTGTAATTGTATGACTGCCTATATCCTCTCTTAGTTTAATTAGCAGCTGTCTTATAAATCTCAGTGCTCCTATGTTGAGTGCATATATATTCAAGGTGACTATTTCTTATTGATGGAATTGAGACTTTTATCATTATATAGTATCCTTTTAAACTTGTATTGATTTAAAATCTGTTTCGTCTGATACAAGCATAGCTACTCCTGTGCTTTTTTGTTTTCTATTTACCTGGAAGATCTTTCTCCAGCCCTTTATCCTGAGCCTGTGGGTGTCATTTGCTGTGAGAAAGGCTTCCTGAAGTCAGCAGAAGGGTGGGTGATACTTCTTTATTTTCTTGTTACTCTATGCCTTTTGAGTGGCACATTCAGTACATTCACATTTAAGAATCTTAAAGATGGGACACCAATCCCTTCTGACTTATGTAGTTGCTGCTGAGAAGTCTGCTACAATTCTGATGAGTCATCATCTTTGGTAGGTGCTTTGTACCTTCTCTCTAGCTGCCTTTAGAATTTTTTATTTCGTGCTTACCTTCACAAGATGGATTATTATGTGCCTTGGGGATGGTCTTCTCATGTAATACCTTGCAAGAGTTCTCTGAATCTCTTACATCTTCATGGCCACCTCTCTAACAAGATGGGGGAAATTTTCTTGAATGACATTTTCAAAGACTTATTTCAAGGTGTTCTCAATTTCCCCTTCTCTCTCTATAAGTATCTGCAACAATCATCACAATCACTCTAGAACATTTTCATGATCTCAGAAAGAAACCCTGTACCCTTTGGCTATCACCTGCTATAGCATCAGTCCTTATTTCCTCAGACCTAGGCAACCACTAATCTACATTCCATCTCTATAGATTACTCTGCTCTGAACATTGCATATGAATTGAATATTAAAATGTCTTTTCATTTAGCACAATGTTTCAAGGTCCATCTATGTTGTAGTATGTACCAAGTACATCCTAATAATAATAACCAAATAATATTCCATTTTATGGCTATACCACATTTTGTTTTGTTTTGTTTTGTTTTATTTTGTTTTTTCAGTTGATGGGCATTTGATATGTAAAATAAATTTTGATCACTTCCAATATATGTATTTTTAAAATGTACTCATGAATCATACATGGGTACTATTGAATGACTATATTGTGTACTATATGTAACGTATAGTGTGGGGGGGGGAAAGAATATAGTTGTCCTTTAGTATCCATGGGAGATTGGTTTCAGGACCTCCTGCAGACACTAAAATTCTTGGATGCTTGAGTCCCAGATATAAAATGGTGTGGAATTTGCAAATAACCTATGCACATCCTTCTGTGTACTTCAAATCATCTTTAGATTATTTATAATGTCAAATATAAATGTATAGTAAATAGTTGTTGCACTGTATTATTTAGGGAATAATGGGAAAGGAAAAAAGTCTGTACGTGTTTAGTACAGATACAATTTTTTTCCAAATAATTTCCATCTGCAGTTGACTGAATCCACAGATGCAGAACCCATAGATACAGAGGACTAACTGTAATTTCAAAGATATAGTAAAATATGAACAGCTTTTTAACATTTTCTTTTCACTTCTCAGTGGGTCATTTTGCACGCTAGAAACTCCTTCTTGTACAAAGTTCTGAGACTACTATTTCAAATGAATAATTTTGCTGAATAAATGTGTCCCAGACAGGATACAGCTTGTGTAAATGCATGGAGTTAAGAGAGAGCATGGCACTTGTTCTTATCTTGTGAATTGTGTCTGGAACATAGATTGGAAAGGGTATAGAATCTTTCATTTAGTCATTTTTACCCTTTCACTCACTGTAGTAATTTAAGACTTAATGACAGAACATCTATTACTCTTAGAACACCTGAGAAAGAATTTTAAATAAAAGTTTTATTGTACTATGTAAGTCTATGGTTTTATTATTACTATTTGGCAGCATTCACTAGACACTATATTACTACACTTTCTCTAGAAGCAGTGTTACAGTTTGGGCTCCTTTCAAATAATCTCAACCAAGAATTAGCAGAATTAATTTCATTTTTTTCCACTCTTTTAGTTTATTTCTTAGTTTATCTCTAAATATCTTAATTGAATTATTATTTGAGATTTCAGGAGACTAGCTTGAGTCTGCCATAGAAAAACAACCTCAAAAATAAGTTATTTGTACTTTCTCTTCTACAAAACCCATAAGCCTTTTATACCTTAATTTCATACAATGCTGAGTTTCTATATGAAGAATTTATAGAAGAATAATTATGTTTATTCTCATCCATTTGGTTGTGACTGAAGAGAAAAACATTACAACATTTACTCTATTACTGCCAAAAACTTTGCTAGTCTGTGGTATATATGTTGTGAAAATGCTGGGCAGACTTGGGAAAGCATCCAATAAACTAGGTTTATCAGAAATATTACTTGAAGTTGGCTTGCTTATTTTTCTGTTATTCACACATTACTATTATAGTTAATTTAGCAGTATGTTACACTGATTAATCCACTCCATACCTTAAAGACAATAGTAATTAATATTGTGCTTTCCATCTCAGAAAGAGACAAAGCATTTGTGGGACAGACTCAGTCCTTTACCCCAGTGAGTGACAGAGCTGGGAATAGAATGTAAAATTGCTAACTCAAAATACTGAACCCAGTCCACTCAACGTGTTGGCTTTGTTTAGTGACTAAGCCAAAGATTTTGAAAAATTAATCAGTGAGAATGTGTCTGTAATTATGCTCTAATCCAGAATGAGAGGGTGAGAAATTTTTCACTTCACCAAGAAAAAAGTGTAAGATTGCTTTGGTGACAAATTCAGTTTATGGAACCTAATCAGGCAAGCTCAAATAATCTTCCTACATTAAAGGATTAATTTATGCCACTTCAAAACAAAGACACTTTTTAAATCATTTTTTTCTTTTCCTCAACATACGTGTTTTTGTAATATTGGAGTTCAGAGACTTTAAACAGACTTTAGTTGACAAGTCACCTTGATGACCATTATATTTCTATTGTTTCTTGATCATTCTTTAGGGTTTTTTGGACCTCATAAGAAATGCTCAGAGACATCAAGCCTAACATGACACTTGATGATCGTAGCTCTTCAAGGCTTCGACAAGCAAAGCTAGCTTTTCAGCCAATTCTGCTTTGTCTCTACCATCTCCCTGCTCTCATTTTCAATTACTTTCTCTTAAGAATACATTTTCCACTGAAAAATCACCTTACTTTTAAAAAAAAATGTTAATGAGTTCATTCAAAGAATATTTATAAAATACAGGATAGTGTCGGCACTGTTCTAGGCTCTGGACATAAAATAATAAATAAGACAGAAGTCTCTGGCCTCAAGGAACTCACAATGTCTGACTTTGGTGCCTTTTCTCAGTCAGAGCTCACAGATGCTTTTCCAGTTTTCCACGTTTATGAAAAGGGTAGATTTCCAAGTGTGATACCCTGGTCTTTCCAGTGGCAAATACTTCTTGGTTATATTTAAAGGAATTATTATGTCTGAAGTACTTAGAAGACTGCCTGGCACATGTAATGCACTATATGTATGCATTAGCTATATGTGAACACAGTATATATTTGTGTTAGCTACATTTGAACATCCAAATTTATAGAAATTTTAAATTAAGTTTTGATAATTCACTTTACAGAACAATTTTCTACATTTTTCCCAATTATATTTTATTGGTGCTTTAGAAATAGGATTTAATATACAGAACTATTTTGTATTCAAACAGGTATGTTAATAAAATGAAAAATATTATATCTACTCCCTACTTCTTCAAATGAGATTTAAGCATTTGAAGGGAGTCATAACTATAAACTAGCTTATAGACATAAAATACCGTGCCTAGTATTCACTGCCAGATAATAATACCACCTCAGATTTGTGTAACATCAACACTTTATAAAGTCCTGTCACATGCTTCATTACGTTTAGTTCTGTAACAGTCCTGACAAGTAGATTAAAGTATTATAGTTTCATCTTGCAAACGAAGAGATCAAAGTATTAAAGATATTTAGTACTCACCCTAACTTAAATAGTAGATTTGAAGAGGAATCAGAACTTTTGTCTAATATTCTTTCCACTGTAAAACTACAAAGCGTTGTTTCCTTAAAAAATAAAATAAAACAAGCCACAAGCAATATGACCTGTTAGCTGGATAGCAGAATCAGCCAACTATCTGCTAGCTTACAATTCACAGCATTACCCCTAAAATTGAGCAAGGTCACCCTCATCCAACTCACTGTCTGCTGGTTCCAGAAAGCCCATTTGGATGCAAGTAGATTTCAGATGAAGCATGGTTTGATGAGCTCTTTCCTACCTTCGCTCCATCTCAAAATTTAATTTGTTGGAGATGTCATTTAAGATGAGGATTGGGGAACAGGGGTGAAACCTGAACCAGAATGTGTGTGCCCATAGTAGAGAACATGGTCTAGGCAGATAAAAAAAATTCCGAGCCAGTAAAACAGAGTGAAAAACTGGACACACGGTGCTTTCAAATACTTGCAAACATTTTCACACTTAAATTAGAATATTCTAATCGATATGGAAAAATAATTTTACTAGTATATTTTCTAAAGTTTCTTCCTTTGGAAATTTCCTTCCTTTTTAGGAGACAGTCCCAACAAGATTTTGGAGTCTGTCTGTCGTCTGTCTCTCTCTCTCTCTCTCTCTCTCTCTCTCTCTCTCTCTCTCTCTCTCTCTCTCTCTCTCTCTCTCTCACCTTTGCACTCTCACTCACTAAACTACTGAGGAATGCTTTGTTCATTGATTAAAAGACAGGCATGGGCATCGGAAACTTGAAACTTTACCCTTATTTCATTAACTAACTAAATATAGTACTAGAATAGAAAATAACCCTTAAACAATTCTTAGAAATGAGTTCAAACAACAATCTAGGGTGTTTCAAAAGACTTCATTTAGTTTTATAAAAGGCTCACAAACACTTGTGAGCTGTTTCTTTGCAGTATAGACTAGAAAGATAAATTCTGGCTGCTCATTGCTTACCAAAATAAATTTTAAATTTCTCAATCTGGTACTTAAGACTTTCATGATCATATTTTTGTCTTATTTTCCTTATTCCCCATTTTATTTACCCATTCTTAATTTTTTCAGAGGACAATTGTCTTCTTCCTCGTGTGCATCCTGCTTTATGTTGCCCTCATGTCTTGGTTATTATATCTCTTCTACCTGCTATGGCTAAATCTTTTTTCTCCTTCAAGGCCCAGTTATTTTGTCACTTCTGGTCTCCAGCTTTCCCACTCCCTCCTCTGCATAAATTTCCAATACTTTACCAGAACCTCTCTGATGTTGTTTGTACCACTGCACAGTAGTAGTGTATGTCTTCTCCTTTCTCCAGTGTATTAGAACTGTCGCAATTTCCCTCACTCCTAACCATAATCATTGGCAGTATAATAGAATAGAAAAAGCATGGCCTTTGAAGTCTGATAGCCCTGATTTCAAATTCTTACTCTATCATTTATTAGCCATATAACTTGGGGCAAGAGACTTAACCTCTCTAAACCTCTGTTTTCTCATGCATAAGACAGGGATAATAATACCCTTTCCATTAAATGAGAAAGCGTGCACAGCATTCTTAGTCTTGTATCTCTGACACGCTAGGTCCTAAAAAATGGTGATGGTTCAGGTAGAAGTGGTCATAATTATATTTTAGAAACTACTTTAGTGCTTGATTTTCCTCAGTCACATAGGAGCTGTAAAGAATACTCTGCCATACTACACATGCAGGTATTTTAAGGACTATTTTGAACAGATTTGTACGTTTTTGTAACTACCTAGAGAAAGTTACCTCATGCGTTTATTACACAACAACAGAACCCACCTTTAAGTACTGTTAGAAACAGATATTCTGCAGCTTTTAATTTGCCTGAGGCAATTTTAGGTAGCAGTTCTGGTCTCCTCTCTGACTGACTTCATGAAATCTTTTTATCTTGGAGTGTTTTTTTTCTTACTGCTACAACGCAGTGTACATAATTTGTCGTTTCCACGTCCAGAATGACAGGGCAACATGGGGATGTTGTCAAAATGGCTATTGAGCTGCAAGAATTGTGGGTTACACCATCTGGAGAAGTACAAAGTGTGCTCTGTTGAGGGGCCTGGGGGCAACATCAATCAGCCTGTGTGCTAGGCTAGAGGTTCGTGTGAGATTCAGAATGAGGGAAATTTGAAAGGAACAACAAACTCAAGCTGATAGACAGAAGCTGGAGCCCCAGAAGAAAAGCCACTTATGCCCCTAAACAATTACCAGTAATCATTTATATATTGCAAGTCTTTATTGTGCTAATTATTCAGAAGAATGGAGAAATATCTGATAAAAAGAGATGGACTCTATCTGATACGCTTAAAAAGTAAACCCACTATTTAATAAAAATCATTATGAGTAAACGATAATACAGTTAAGCCCAATTTAAACCAGTGTAGTGTTTTGTGTTCAGAACCTGTTTACTGATCTAAGTTCTCTGTTCTCTTTATTGCATAATATACTAGGGTAAGATTACTTAAATGTATTCAATTTTTAGTATGATGCTTTGTGGTATCCTAAATTATATGCTATTATGACTGAAAGTTATAACCATCATGACTGCTGTTTGAATTATAAACTCAGCAAAGCAATATATTCCTGAAAAGGTAAGATAAAATTTTGTACTTGGATAGAAGTGGGACGTTAAAACAGTTGTTAAAAATTTCTAACATCTTAAGGAAAAATAACAAAAGTAAAAAATAAGTAAATTTTTATTTAGAGAATTATAACTATATTAGGGATACTTTCCATTTTATAAATACCCATGCTGTGCTATAAATATATAACTCAAAAATGATTATTAGAGATCTACAGTATGTATATACAACAAAGAGAACGTGCATATAGTAGTACATATAGAAAGGAGACAACATTGACTTGTCAGAAAATCTGGTTTCTGGTATTCCCAGTTTAGCACAATCCTCTCACCTCTCTGAACCTCAGTTTTCTCATCTGCAAAATGGGCAGGTTGCTGTTGCCTAAGAACTTCATGGCACTAATATTCTTTGTTGTGATTCTGGACACACTCCTTTGATACAGAATTTTAGAATCAAGATTAAACATCCAGTAGAATTTAAATATACAGAACTCCTAGATACAGAACTCTCATATATTCACAAACTACCCTTCTAGAAATGTTTAATGAAAAATACAGCTGAAAATCAGTGAGTCCTTTTCTAGTTTATATTTCAAAATGGAAACCAATCTGAAAACCTGAATAAGTTTTAACTGTATTATTTACTCCCTGTAACAACTTGTTGCCTGTACATTTCTCAGATTAGCTAATAAAAAAGCACAGAAGAAAACATTCTGTATTATTATTTTTTTAATTTTTTTTTTAGAAAGCAAGATTTATTGAGAGGACAGAAAAGCTCCCACAGTGGGAGGGAACCCAAGGGGGTTGCATTCCGTATTATTTTATTTTGAGAATGATTTTAAGCTCCCTGTGACATGAAGCAATGAAACAGGATAAAATATAGAGGGGGGGAAATTAACTCTTTTGTCTGAATTAGACTGCATTGTACCTAAGCAATGTTCACTGTTTAGGCATACTTCAATATTCAATGTTCAAGTATATTTCCAGTAGCCTTTAATTTATTTAACCACTTTTGACTAGTTTTTATGAAACATTAGAGGCTTATTGGCCACCAGATGGAGCCAGTATTGTTCGATTTATAGTATAAAAATATGCTGAGAATAGAAATTGGTTATACAGAATGAATTAATGGTAGGTTTTTTATTGTCACTCATAGATTAGAAAAAAATTAAACTTTTGCATCCTGCTTCCTAGTTTTTGTAAATGTGCATATATACAAAGTGCCCCCTCCATTAAGTAATGTTTTCATTATGAATACATTTTTATTTTGGCAGTTTTATTGCATAGAAAGACCAGTTTTCTTCTTGTTCACTATTTAAAGACATCAGCTGAACAACTTTCAAGTGTCTTTAAAGCATAGTAAGTATTTAACCTCTGGTCACTCAATAAGTGTTCTGAGTTGGAATAATGAAATATAATAGTAAAAAAATACATTGCTTGTATGCTTTCATTTTAATGTCACAGAATATTCCCATTGTCACTTCCATGATGGATATTCCTCATAATACAAACAAAAGAAAAGGCATTCTGACTGGGAGAGGAGCAGTATGTAGTTTATCCCCAATAACTCCTCAAGGGAGATGGGAAAGGAGATTGTAAAACCTCAGTGAATGACTGCAACTCTTCCAGGGATCCTATCCAGAAAGTTTAGTTCTCAGGGGCTGTATTCAGGGATAACTGCCTTAAAGTTGCTTTCATCAACTCCTCTTACCTCCATTTAACAAGTGTCAGAAATTAGGTAATTTCTTAAACCTCAAATTAATTGGGCAACCATCTGTTGAAATAGAATTTTTATGCTAGAGGCCCTAAGGCCCTACAAGCCCTTCAAGGAATTTTTCCATCCAGCAAAAGCAATATGGTGACTGTAGACACTGTTGTAATTCAAAACCTAAAAATGGTCAATCAGTGTATCTGTCCATTCAACTAGTATTGATTAAGTACATACTATATACAAGGCGTATGCTAGGCCACAAATGGCACAGTTCCTGCCTAGAGAGTGATACAAATAAGCAGTTAAGATACAGTGTGCTTAGGAACAGCAAAGTGTTTTGAAGGTTCAGATGAAGGGAAAATATGTTTAAGCAAGGAAAATCAAGAAAAAGCCTTAAGAGATTCTTCCTAGATGAAAACTATTAGAGTAAACCCACTGTTTGATCTTCTCTTATTCCCTCATTATCCATTAAGCCATATATTGTGGTCTTGACAGAATTTAGGACTTTTTTTTTGTAGGATTTTTATTTCATCACAACATACTCAGTTTGTTACCTGATGCCTTTTTATTTCAAACTGAAATGTTTTCTTCTAATTTTCTTTTTTCTCAAGCATAAAGAAGAAATAACCAAACTAGTTAAGAGCTTGTACATTAGAGCCAGACTACATGGGTTTATATTCTCAGATTTATAATCCCTGTGATAAATTGTTTAACTTCTTATTACCTTAGTTTTCACATCAGCCAAATTTAGTCTTCCTCATAGAATTGTCAATTGTGAAGATCAAACAAGTAACTCAATTACTATTATCTGGCACATAGTGAGTTCTTGAAATGTTAGCTATCAGGCTAGCTATTTTCAAGTCTGATACTTTTTCTTGAATTAATGTAAGGTCTTGTGTATGAAAATTTTTGATTAAAACATACTTTGTAGTTTCCATAAAGTGTGATGAAATACAAGTAGACATTGGTAGCAAGAATATTTTCCTATATCTATCAAAGTCTGTCTATCCCCTTTGTTATTCAAATGATGTTTACCATTATCATTACCACATCACCTGTGTTTATATAACAGTTTTCATTTATTATGAGAATTTAGCAAAAATATTGTTGAAGTAGTAGATCCAGAGCCAGTTAAAATCATTTATGTTGCCCAGGCTAGCTTTGAACTCTTGGATTCAAGGATCCTCCCTGTTCATCCCCCTGAGTTGCTGGGACTACAAGTACATGCTGTCACATCCAGCTCAATACATTTTGTTTTTTTAATGATTGAATTTGCAGTTACTTGGAGCTGATAGCTCCTTGAGCTCAGGTCCTAGGACAATTGAAAGTATAAGCTCTTTTATCTATAAGATAAGAATTGTGAATAGATACCATTGGTTCAGTAGCTAGGTAGCCAGTGTGAAGAGATTCAAGTAGAACCAAGATTAAGTTTCTCACCAGCTCCTAGAGAAATGACTAGGGACAGTCTTTATAACATACAGGAAGAAAAGTGTAGTATTTACAGTCTTACTACAGTCTGTCACCTTACAAGTGTCAGCCCAGTCTCTGCTGCTAACCCAAATGGGACACTAGCTAAGTAACTTCACTTACTTGGACCTTAGCTACTTCACCTATAAAATGAAAAGTTATGTTAGAAGATCTTCAAGGTACCTTCTAGCTCTGGTGCCCTAGTAAACTGGTGTTCCTAGTAAACCGATGGTTACATTGATTTGGTAATTCCCTTCCTAAATCCTTTGTATATAGATTGCCTAATTTTATCTCATACATAGCTAACCTATTTTTAAAATGTCATTCTAACACCATAATATAATCTTTAATCCCCCAAGTATACTTGCATTATACCCACAAATCTGCATTTTGACATTTACATTATAATCAGTGGCATGATTTCTTAACTATCTTCGTATATGTTCAATTCATTTTACCCCTTAGATTCGTTTCTGGAGTGAAAAGCCATGTTTTTTATTTCTTTCAAAGCATCTTTTAGAGTACCAAACACATGGAAGATACTTGGTGAATTTTATTTTCTGAATTGAAGTTTTAATTGAAGACAGTAGGACACAGTGTGGACCTTTAGAATCATACAGAGCTTAGCTCACATCCCAGATTTACCATATTCTAACTGTAGTCCTTTTCTGTTTCCTCATGTGTAAAATACGTTTATGGATACTTTCTTCATGGATAATAAAAGCACCTTAGCATGGTGCTAGCATGTAGTAAATCCTTAATAAATGTTCTTTTTTTATTCCATCCCTCTTTTCTATTTATTTAGCATATGTTTCACAGAAATTTTAATTAATAATGAATAGTCATTATACTGTGTCATTATTTATGAATCATCCTCCAGTATACATTGACATTTATAAGAAAAGTCAAATATAGAGAACTCTGTACTTAAAGAAACTAAATTTTTTAAAACTTTGTGTATTTTATTAGCCAGTTTTATGTCACTAAAATCATCCAGTCGCTTATTCAATTTTTGTTTATTCAAGAGGAGTCACATGAGAAATGAGTGTGCTACTTCCTGTTCTGACAATGTGGACTGAGCTAACACAGAACTTCCTTCTCCTACAAACATATAGAAATGCTGGATAAAATATGATCCAGCCCAATTTAAATAGTTAACTAAGCCTAAAAGAGAGAAAAAGAGAGAAAAGAAGGTTTAAAAAAAAAGAAAGAAAAGGAAATTCCTAGGTACCAGAAACAAAAGGAAGGCATAACCAGACATTAAGGGAGCAAGCTGATACTACAGTGGCCCAGCAGGATATTGGACCCAGCTCTAATATCTAGAAGCTGAGGTTTTAATCTCACATTTGGACAGGAGTTGTGGCCTTGGGTTAGGGAGGTAGGAACTAGAAAATCTGTCTACCTGGTGAGGAAGGCCACAAAGAAGCTTCTCATTTTTCAGAGCTATGGGTGGGGAGAAAAAAGAAAAGTCTCTCATGAAAAAATCATCGAAACCTCTAATAGTTATGGCTATAAAGTCTGAATGTATACCACCTATATGGTATAGGATTCCTAAGTCAAGAAATTAACACAAAAAAATTGGCCGTGGACCAATGGAACCCCTTGATTGTCTGGCAGAAACAAATGTAAAGTCTGTCTGTAGGTTCCTGTAGAGTGTGATGGAGAGTTGCAGCCCTAGTTGGAAATAAACTCACAATAGCAAATTAAAAAATACATAGAAAAATTACCACTATAGCATGAGGGTCAGAAGACGTAGCAGAAGGATTCTCCAGAATAATCTGAAAGATAAAACGTAGTGTGTTTAAAATCATTGAAGAGATTTTTAAAGGAATAAAACTCATAATAAAAGACTAAGGCTATTAAAAAAGAGTGAGTGGTTTTGGAAACAAGTCAAATATATATCTAGAAATTAAAAATATAGTTATTAAACTAAATTACTCAGTTTATTGCTTAAAAATTGATTAGATACAACTGAACAGAGAATTAGTGGACTGAAACATAGAGCTAAGAAAATATAGAGCTAAGGAATTGAGAAATAAAAACAAGAAAAATGAATGTACTATAACCATTCATAGTTGATCATTCTGTAAATAGAAGTTATTTACACTAATATGTTATACCAAGTTAGGAAATAGAAGAGATGGCCAGATTTTTCACATAATTGGGTTTTTGTAGCAGATGTCATTGCATTTGGCTGGCTGTACCATGCATTTAAGGTATGACTTCTATGCAGTTTAGATGTAACTTTTTTAGGCTAAACCCTGGTATCACAGATGTATATCATTAAACATCACCAGACCTCACATCTGCTCTCAAGCTGTTTTTCTGTCATTTTGGCTAGAAATGAAAACATGAGGAGGGGAAAGACATCCTTAAATGCACAAGACCAAGAACAAGTCCAGCCAGTAGGCACACCAAAAGGTGGTATGACTGCTTTGGCTTGTCTTACCTTGATGATTTAGATTTATGACTTCCTAGAAAAAGATTGACAAACTATATTTTGACTGAGTTTCTATATTTGCATAATATGTTTTCCATTTTGGTAAAGAACTGTAAGACATCTACACTATGAAAAATATTAATGGCCAACTTTTCTGACCTCGTACAGTAGACTGAATTGAATCAATCTTTCTGAGCTAAATTTTAATTTCTTAATTATTGATGCAAATGTAGGTTTCATTTAAAAACTTTTCATTGGCATTAGCAGGTGGGTAGAATAAATTACCTAATCAGTCTTTTCCACCTGGAATTTCTGGAATACAGTCAACCAAATCTTAATATTTTATCTTATGAATCGAACGTGTGGAATTCAGTAACAAATTAATGTGTGAGAAGGAATCCCATTTGCTGACAGTTTTGAATATTAATTTGAATAGGGAAATTGCTTTTGTAAAAAATAAAGGATTTTTTTGTTTTGTTTTGTTTGAGTTCGAGTCTCACTCTGTCACCCAGGCTGGAGTGTAATGGCACGCTCACTCCAGCATTCACCTGGTGGGCTTCGGCAATCCTTCCACCTCAGCCTTCCAAGTAGCCAGGATTACAGGTGCACCATGCCCAGCCGAGAATCTAAAAATTTTGGAATGAAATGCCATTTCCATAATATATGATCTGTCACTTTTTTCATCAAAAGAGAATAATTTAGTAAACAGCATTTAATAGTGTATGGAGTTTTAATGATTTGAAGTTGCATCAAATCAAAAACTCTATATACCAGCATGCAGACACAAAGTAGCACCAAATTGCCCTTCAAAATATATGAGCTTTCAGTTCCTGACTGAGTGCTAGTTTTAATGCCTTAAGAATACTTTCTGAGTTAAATAAGATTGCCCATTGGTTAATACTGTTGACAACAGGTGATGGATAAGGAGGGTTCATTATTTAGAGAACATTTGTTTTTATTTTATAGCTGCTTGAAAGAAAATTGTCACAAGATAAAATCAGCCCAAGTCAAAGTGTAACATGTTTCACTGGTAAATTTGTGTATTCTGGAAATAGTCGGATTAATGAGACAACGCCTAAAATAATCTCTGTTGTCCAACCATCTGTCCTGCCCTAACATCAGACTTAAGTAATTCAATTGTGTTTCTCAACTCTTATTAATCCACCTGTAGTTGGTAGTTGGTGGAACTTTTTTATACCTCTACTGAGTATATCTTTAAAAAGATAAAGTAAATTGGAATGACATGATTAATAGCCACAGTAAAATTAAAAGCTCCAAAATACATCCTAGCAGTCAAACCCAGAGCTAGTTGCAACTAGAAAAAGAAGTTATAGATCTTTTTAGAGCATTCTTTATTAAAAGGAGTAGGAGAACATTTACAGCAATGTAATGATAGGCTACAGCCTGCGATTTACCGATTCAGTCCTGAGGCGCCAAATATTTGAGTCTTTAGCTTTCATTACAAAATCCAGTCAGCTATGTTTGGAGTCAAAATGGTCTCACCCTTTATCGGAGGGTTAAAAAGTCTAGCTTTTACACATTTTCCCCTTTGGGAAGCCAAAAGCTGCAGTTAGGATAAGATTACGGTTCAAGACTTTGGCAGATGACAGTTGATTTAGCAATTGAGGCATAGATGACATTCTAGAATTCTGTATAGTTCTCAGTTCATCTGTTGAAAATTGTTTAACTGGAGCTTTGCTAAGAAAGGAATATAGTTAAATATAAAGTAAATGCAAAAAGTGTTGGAAACAGGATTCAGACCTTGTGAAAAAACAAAGTTACATTAGTTATTCGATCTGAGATTATTTAAATAATGATGAAAAGTCCTAAAATTCCATGATATAAAAATAATATATTTGTATGGAGAAAGAGATGGAGAGAAAAACAACTGAACTTGTGCAAGAGTGTACGATATTCCATAAAAGCTTCTCAAAGTCCATCATAACAAAGAAAAACATATATAAGCAGACCTTGAACAATTATCATAATACTATAAGAAAAGGATTGGCAGTAGTGGGAATCTGCCTGGGTAAGGGGGACACATCTCATCAACAAGGGTACCTGCATAATGAACATTTGTATAGCTAACCCTGAATTGTACCCCACATCTTTAAAATTTAAAAAATGTAAGTTAAAAAACAGTGTTAACATATAATGTACAGTATGTATGAGTGTATATTTTGGTACCTTAACATTTTTTATCTAAATGTAATGTTAATGAGTTGTTAAGGGTTTGTGACATCAGACAATTATTTATTCCTCACAGTAGCAAGTAAGGTAGATATTATCACTCCCCTTTTACAGCTGAAGAAACTGAGGCACAGAAAGGTGATGCAGCTCACCCCTATGTCACTCATATAGTAAATTGCGGAACCATGATTTAAATCAGTCTCTCTTCAAAGTCTATCTTCTAAACATGCTAGGACCTTCTATAATGGAAACTAAGGGCACATATTATTTCTTTTCTACCTACCAGGGAAAATATATGAACTTTTAGTTCCTAATTGAGTGTTAGTTTTAATGCCTTGAGAATACCTTCTGAGTTAGATAAGATTACCATTGGTTCATTATTCTATTGTCTCTATATTTGTGTAGAAATTTTTTCATAACAAAAAATTATTTTTGTTTTTTAAGAATAATTTTTGACCAATTATCCAGTTTTGGTTGGTTATTGAGTTGTTCATTGTTTGTCCAGAGAGTCTTAATGTGAGAATAAATTGCATTCCATATATCTTCTTTTTTATATTCCCATGATATTTTGATGGCTAAGTTTTTTTATTGTATAAAAACTGCTTATTCTTTATTTTTACTATTTCATGTTATTATAGAATGAATATCAGCTAGTCATAGGTATCAGCCACAGTTTCCTATACTTGTTTCAAAACATTCCAAATAATTACTCTTCACTTCTATCCAACAATCAGCATCACCACTCTGTAGGATGGTTGGAACCAAGAAGACTGTATTATAGACCTCAACAGCATAGCAGGTTAATTCAGTAAAATTGTGTTAGATTCCATATTGTTAAGATTGTAATTCTCCTCAAATTAATTTACACATCCGGTGCAGCCACTGTCAAGATCCTAGCAGACTTAAAGAAACTGTGAAGTTGATTTTAAAATTTATATGGAAAAGCAAAAAAACAAAAATCAGCAAATCAGATTTCAAAAATAAGACAAAGAAGCCAAGTGAGTGGCTCACTCCTGTAATCCCAGCACTTTGGGAGGTGGAGGTGATAGGACTGCCTGAGCTCAGGGGTTTGAGACCAGCCTGAGCAACATGAAGATAAATCAGAAAAATCAGCCAGGTATGGTGGTGCATCCCTGTGGTTTCAGCTACTTGGAAGACTGAAGTGGAAGGATCACTTGAGCCCAATAGGCAGAGGCTGTGGTGGCTGTGAGTATTCTCCTGCACTCCAGCATGTGCAACTAGAGTGAGACTCCGACTCAAAAAAAATAAAAATAAAAATAAGACAGAGTTAGAGGACTTACAATAACTAAATTTCAAGGCTTACTATAACCCTGCAGTAATCAACAGTGTATTACTGGCATAAGGAGAGGCACAGATTAACAGAACAAAAGAGAGTCTTCAGAAGTACATGTATATATATGGTCAGTTGATTTGCAAGAAAGGTGCAAACATGGTTCACTAGGGAAAGAAAACCTTTTTTAAACAAATAATGCTGGAATAATTGATATCTGTATAGAAAAAATAATAATTTCAACCCTTACCTTATATCATACACAAAATTTAACTTGAAATAAAACATATGAGAGATGAGACTGGAAAGGAAAGCATCAGCTGCCTCATGTAGGAATCCCATGTCATCTTAAACATAAGAACTAAAATTTTATACATTTAAGAGAAAACATTGGGAAAAAACTTTTGTGACCTTGGGGCAAGCAAAGATTTTTTTTTAGATAAGACATAAAAAAGCGTGGCATATGAAATAAAAAACTGATTAAAAGCTATTCATCAAAACTTAACTTTTGATCTTTGAAAGACATTTTTAAAATTCAAAAAACGAAAAGGTAACTTACAGATAGAACCTATTTGCATAATATATATCTGACAAAAGGCTTGTATCAAAAATATATCTTTAAAAACTTACAACTCAATAAGACAAAATTTTAATGGACAAAAGATTTGAACAAATAGTTCACAAAAGAAGATACGTGAATGGCCAATAACCACATAAGAAATTGAATATCATTTGTAATTAGAATGTAACAAGATACTATTTCATACCCTCCAGAATAGCTCAAGTTAAATGACAGTACCACATACGCTCTTATTTGGGGATGTGGAGAAACTCCAACTCTTCTACATTGCTGATAGGAATGGTGCAGCCACTTTGACATACAGTTTGACAGTATGTTATAAAATTGAGTATATTACTTATGAGCCAGCAGTCCCACTCCTATTTACTCAAGAGAAATGAACATATATGTCCATAAACAAACTTGTATGTGACTATTTATAGAAGCTTTATTTGTGGTAGCCAAAAACTGGAAGCAACTCAAATGCCCATTTACTGGTGAAAAAATCAACCAATTAGAGTATATCCAACATGGACTACTACTCAGTTACATAAAGGACTTCCCAATAACAAGAATGCATCTCAAAAATATTTGCTAACTGAAAGAAGTCAGATATGAAAGACCACATACTATATGATTTCGTTTGTATAAGTTTCTAATAATGGCAAAACTACAGTGACAGAAAGTAGATTGCTGGTACCTGGTGCCAGAGGAGGGAAATTGACTGTAAGGGACATTTGGATACTTTAGGGCTATGGAGATATTCTATGTCTTGATTGCAGTGAGTATTACATGCTGTATACAACACCAAAAATCATCAAATAGTATTCCCCGCATTAGTGAATTTTACTATATATAAAGTACTTTAATACAGCTATTTTTAAAAATTCTGTCATTAAATGAAGAGACTACTTTTTCTAAGTTATTAAAAAAAACTTTTAGTGCTATAGATAACAAAGCTGTATAACTCCTTGTTTTATTATACACTTAAATGTGCCTATCTTTGACTTATTTAAGTTGATTTTTTTTTTAGGCTTCTGTATGGTACTTTTTTTCCTACTTCCTACAGATTCCTAAAAAGTAAAGTCAAATGCCTAGTCCTTACTGAACAGAACCATCTTTAAGGAGTTGCATGTGAGCACATTAAAATAAACACTACTGAATCTGTTTTGAAGGTCGTAAGCTTAATTTACCTGTCACATGAGGTAGCTGAATTCATCTGTATCAGCCTTTTCATTTATTGTAAAATTCTCACCACAAATAAAAGCTTTCAGTCTTTTGTAGCTGAAAATCTAGAGAACTTGTCCTTTCTCCTTTGCATTTGTTTTAAACATGAAATAGGTCTATGAATACTCATTAGGATTTTATGATATTCTGCCATAGAAAATAGCAGAAGAGAATTATCATTGACTCCCTAAATGTGATGGAGCAGGAAATTCTAGGTGCATGGCAAATACTGACTTTTAACTATGTGAGGCTGGGAGGCCAAAAATGGCCTGCTACCTTCTTCTTTCCCTTTCCTCCGTTTCAATATTGCTTCATTCATTTATTTGACTATCTTACTGCTTCTAACACTTCAAGCACTGTCTTAAGTGCTGGGGAAAAGGTCTCAGAGCTTAATATCTAATGAGTGTTTTAAAAAAGTAAACTGGAAATTACCATAAAGTATGATAAATGCTGAAGAGTGCTCTGGGAGCTCAGAGGAGAGACATCCAAACCAGACTTCAAGAATGGATCAGAAAAGACTTTCTAAAGGAAGTGCCGACCCAGCTGAGACCTACGCGATAAGCAGAAATAAGCAAAGAGAATTAACTGGGAAATTAAAGACTTGGAGTGTTTTTAGTATTCCTAAAGGAAGGAACAGCATATGCAAAGGCATATGCAAGAGAGCAGGCTGAGTTCAGAGAGCAATAGTTCTAAAGCAAATGAAAGCACTCAAAGGTGGGTGTGGCAAAGGAATGATGAGAAATGAGACTGGAAAGGAAAGCATCAGCTGCCTCATGTAGGAATCACATGTCATCTTAAAGTGGCTGATCTTCATTCAAGGATGATGAGACTGCAACTCTTTCAGGATAAGAAGAGAAGTACCTAAACATGTAAATCAGTAGAAAACTTTGAAAGTAATTTTTAAACCTCTTACAGGAATCACTTCATATATAATAACAAACTCTTTTCACTAGTGTTTACAAAGCATATATGCCTCAGATATTATTTCCATATTTAATAGTTTCTTTTTTATTAATGTGCTCAGTTTCTAGCATTTAACTGTCAATCTTGAAAGCAGGGCTAGATATACTTTAAAAGAGTCCACATAAGGTTGTTTATAAAACTTATTCCTTTTAAGTTTCACCACAGTCATATTTATTAGGTAATTACAAAAAGACAACTTATTTCTTAGCTCCTATTTTTTTTGTTTGTTTGTTTTTATTCTGTTTTGAGATAGGATCTCACTTTGTCACCCAAGCTGGAATGCAGCGGTGTGATCATCGCTCACTGCAGCCTCAAACTCCTGGGCTCAAGCAATCCTCCCATCTCCGCCTCCTGAGTAGCTGGGGCTACAGGTGTGCACCACCGTGTCCGGCCAATTTTTTTTTTAACTTTTTTAGCGATGAGGTCTCACTGTGTTGTCCAGGCTGGTCTTAAACTCCTGGCCTCAAATGATTCTTCTGTCTTGGCCTCTCAAGATGCTAGGATTACAGGTATGAGCTACCATGCCCAGCCCACTTTTTTTTATTTTTAATTAGAAAATCTCTGCAACAAAGAGGCAAATAAACTAAGCCTTGAGTAGAAAGATTACTGGCATTCTTGATTACATCTAGCTGATCATTTGTCTACTAGTCAAAGACAAGAAGAGAGAAACTGTTGGGGTTTTTTAGACATAAATTTTCATTAATATTTATACATGTAAGGTACAGTAAAATGTTAGTACTTGTGGGTTTTGTTTGTTTGTTTGTTTTGAGGCAGAGGTTTGTTTGTTTTATGAACCCAGAGGTTAAGTAATCTTCTCCTGGAATTACTGCAGGATCAAACCCATAGAATTGTTTTCTAATTTATAATTTAGTAAAAATTATTTTTATTACTTTTAGTAACTATCATGAATTGTTAACTATATTTATTTTCTATGATGCCATCAAATTGAAGTTTCTTGTTGTTGTTATAACTGGGGAACAAAAGTGTCATGTAATTGAAATATCAATCAGTATTTGAAAGATTATATCTTATAAGGCAAGGAAACAGGATAAAATTGTATTGCTGAATTTTAGGAAAGTCTTAATTATTTTAAAAGTGAGATTGGTAATTTTATAGTCAACTTAAATAAGTACAAGCAAAAAACAATTACAATAATGCAGTGTACAATAAAGATGTTTATTAAATTAGCTGATGAATTAACATCAGTCACTTTCTAATTTAGGAAATAGTTGTGGAGTTGGTGGATCTTATTGGCTTTATTTTGAAATTAATTGGAGGAAAACCAACCTGATATCCTGATCTCCTCTTCAGTGACATGAGCATATATATATTACTATGAATCCACAGAGGTTTTTTTACTACTTATTCTAAGAATATTCTACTATTCTTCAGAGGAAGAAGCCACTCCAGATGGTGCTGTTGCAGAATACAGAAAAGAAAAGCAAAAATATGAAGCTTTGAGGAAGCAACAGCCAAAGAAGGGAACTTCCCGGGAAGACCAGGTAACTCCAAAAACCAAAAATCCATGCATAATTCATTGACTTTTTATTGTTTTCAAGTGTTGCTGTATGGAGCCTAATTTAATTATATATTTAAGAAATGGATAAGTACTACTACTTAAAAATGAAAAAGGATATACTAATAGGGTGGAATACCAAGGATCTTGGCCACTCATGTAAAGGTCCAAATTCCTGGAGTTCTGTCCAAACATTGTATGTGAAAAGGCCTGAAACTTTCAAGTTTCAACCTGGTACTCCCATGCCAATCACAGAAACCTTACAAAGCCACATATCCTCAGAAACTCGGGTAGAACCTCTGTCTAAATAAATATTGCAAAATGGAGAAGTAGTGATTATAAATGGCAAGAGGATCTCTTCAACCCAGCAGCCCATACAGTGACAATCATACACTGCCCAGAAATAAGGCATTTGGTCTACTAGTTGATTACTTTTGTAATAAAACTTTGTTTATTGCAAGTAATTTCTGAATCTTTAGGTAGTAATGAGGAAAGAGTCAGAAATTAAGAATGAAAAGGCATAGGAAGCTAGCTAGCTTAAAAATTTGGGAGCTATGTATGCCATGCAGTACATGGCACTTGATAAAACAAATCTCTTCAGCAGGCCTTCATGTTGAAAAGCTAGAGGGCAGACTGAAATCATTTTTATTTTGGGTGCGGCCTTATATATGTGAGTGTGTGTGTATGTGCATATGCTTGCATGTACACACACACACACACGGACATACCATTGCAGTGTATAAATATAACAGGCAAAATAAAAGTAAATTAAAAAGCCCAACCCTAATTAAATAAATTAATCTAATGAAAAATTGCATTACAAATGACACCTAATTACTGGTAGGGAAGGATCATGCATCATAGCTTAGTGTGAAACTAATCATAGGGAAAATTCAAGAAGAAATCAGGAATAGGAAATTTTAATTATAAAAAATTAACTTATATGCAATTTTCAAAAGAAATAACATCAAATGAAATTTAGAAAAAGTACATTATTAACTTGTTTTTATGGATTCACAATGTCTCTAAATAGCAATTATGAATATACTCCCAAAGATGTTAAGGATCACTCTCATTTATGCATTTTTTCCTCTCATAGTAAATAATTATTAAGAACTTAACCATGTACTGATTACTGTATTTAGTGGCCAACACTTGGACACATCCTCACTCTGATCTATCAAGGAAAAGAGCTAAACAGGAATCAATAAAGAGACCAATGAAAGGGAGTGACTGTTACAAATGGATAGGTAAAGGAAACTATGTAACTGTGTAACAGTAGGAGCTAACATGAATCTGGGAAGGGCTTCCTGAGAAAACGGTTTGTCCACTGAGGTTGAATAGGAGATAGCCAGGTAAAAGCAGAGTGTGCCTAGACAATAGGAACTGTACACACATGAGAGTCTTTGACCTCTTTGCAGAGAACTGAAAGATGTTAAATATGACTCTAATGTAATCTAAGAGAAGGAGAAAGATGAGGCTAAGGAGGTAAATAGAAGTCAGTTGATGCGAGGCATTTTTGAGCCATGTTAAGGAGTTTTGATCTGCCCTGAGGGCAATGGGGAACATGGTTTCATTTGCATGTTGGGAAGATTCCTCCAACTGGGCTGCAGTGTGGAGAGACGACTAGAGGCAGGGCTGAACTGGAGGCATGGAGACCAGCTGGGAGACTCTTATATGTAGATATGCACGAACAGCCTGCCAAGGCTCGGCCCATTCAGAATAGCTTCCTCAAGCTAGGAAGGTTCTCACTGTGCTGAAGTCCTCACTGTGTAGCAAACAGTTGGTCATTCATTCCTTTAGCAAAAGCCGAAGACCGAGTTATTCCCTTGCAGATGCCAGACAGAAATGCCTCCGTGCAGTTCCTATCTTCTTCACCCTGTGATGTACCTTGTTGCTTTTTGTGTGACTTTTTTTTCCCTGCTCAATGTCTTCTCTTGCCTTTAGAATGCAGCTAGAGAAAGTCTCATCTTGAATATAGAAGTTAAAGATCAAGAGGATGTTTTTTGTTTGCCGCAGCTCTCCCTCTTTGAGCCAGTAGAGTGTTAATTGGCTCTAAGAACAAACCGCCTTGTCATTTTTAACTAAAGGAGAAAGATCCAGGTCTAGTATAATTTTCTAAGAAGTTGTAAAATTTTATTCCACTAAGAAGTCTTTTTTGTTTTCATTTTTTGTGTTTGCCCTCAGAAAATTCATTTCCGAGTGTGCAAAAGTTCATCATTAAAATTGATTCAGTTTACTTTTAAGTTATAGGTAAGTTAAATAGACACAGAGATATGTGTCTGGAGATATGTATTCATACAGTGTAGGTATAGATGTATAAACACACACACACACACACACACACACACACACACACACACACACAGAGCCTCAGAATATATACCAAAATGTTAACAATGGTTATTGAGTGGTGGGATCGTAGTTATTTTGTTTTGCTTCTCTGTTTTCCAATATTTTTACAGCAACCTTTTTTCTTGCAGTTGTATTTGTACCACTTGTCTTTATTGAACTTAGGTTCTAAACTGCCCAAATCTACTTAATTTTTTTTGAACTGTGATGTTAATGATAGTCTCTAAATAAATTCTGACACTTCGGAATTTAGTGATACTCCTTAATATACCTGTTTTTCACATGTTGAACTATCAAACATCTTTTACTGAAATGTGATGATTTTAGTATTGAATTCAACATAGCAAAATTTTGACTAGGTCCTTGATTTTTCAGACAGGTAGTGCTTTATCCTATTTCACTATGATGTACTCCTTAAAACTGTAGACTAGAAAAACTTTTAGCTTGTGTTCTCTGCTCAAATTCTAGAGTTGACTGTTAATGTATAGCCAAGAGACAATGTGATTACAAAATTGTAACTTCTTGAAAAATTGAAGCTTGTTGCTGCTTCTTGCCCACAGAGAACATAGGAGCCAAACAAGAATTTAGAGTAATGCCCCCCACCTTTTTAGAAAAATATACTCACCATAATATTTGTATCATTCTTTTGCTTAACAGTAGAATATAGTGCTTCATGAATATATCTGAATAATTTTTAGTAACAGTGTAATAGTACATTCATTGCTTTTTACCAAATTTATTGAGTTTCTTATTGATAGACATTTAACATGTTTCTATTTTCAATTTGTATGAATTTTTCTGCAGTGCACATCTTATGCATAAGCCAGTCTCTGTGTTTCGGGTTTCTTTTCTAGAATACAGTCCTAGGATTGGAATTACTGAATAAGACAGAATGACCATCTTAAAGTTTCTGATACACATGAACAGCTCTCTAAAGATATTATTTCAATTTACTCATCATCCAACAGTTCATGTGTTTATTTATTCCACTTTCCCAATATTTATTTTTTTAGTTTTTGGAAATTTGTTAAATGAAAACTACTATTGGTTATTTTGTTTTTTATTCCACATATCTTAGTGAGTCATCTCCCTGTTTTATGAACATTAAAAACCTAACTATTAATGAGAATGCATTTTTAAAAACTGAAGCGTCTTCTACAGAGCAAAGGTACACTCCCCAAATCACAAAATGGTCACCTATCTTTGAGGGAAAATGTCAATGCAAATTCAAACAGGAAAACGTCAAGGTTTGTTCATATAACTGTTGCAACCTGAAGGCAATTTTGTTATTTTCCTTCAAAATCAAACATTTATCTAAGTGTTTTACATCCAACTAGGATATTTTCTTTTCTACCAAACTTACGTGTCTCTTTTAAAATAAAATTTATCAGTATCAGAAAACTTAGTAGTCTAATTGTTATTTCAGACCCTCGAACTGCTGAACCAGTTTAAATCTAAACTCACTCAAGCAATTGCTGAAACTCCTGAGAACGACATTTCTGAAACAGAAGTGGAAGATGATGAAGGCTGGTAAGGGCTTTGGTTTCTTTCTGTTAACCCTGAGTAAGTAGACTCAGGGCAAGGACACTATGGGGACATTTCCACTATATCGTCCTTTTTTTTCAGACTTTCCTGTCATCACTATAGGACTCAGCACCCTTTTACTTCATTTCAGTTCAATAGAAAAACCATTCCATAAACAAGCATTTATTGAGTGCTTGGTGTGGTCCCAGTATCATGCTAGTCAGTGAAAAATGCACAAGAAATATACGACACTATCCCTGCTCTAAGTAATCTTTAATATTGTGAAAAAGATATGACTCATACTAAACAATTAGAAAACAACCTTAAAAGATAACAAATCAATACTTTTTTACACTTTCTCACAAACATTTGAGAACTCAGTAATCCATTTTATAGTCCTACTAACTTCCTCTTCAAATGTATGCTCTAGAGGACCCTAGCAATATGTATATAGCTAATTTTCTTTTTATCTTTGAATATTTTTCAGCTTTCTAAAATACTGATAAGAAATAAAGAAATTAGCCGGGATCAGTGGCTCAGCCTGTAATCCCACACTTTGGGAGGCTGAGGTGAGTGGATTGCCTGAGCCTGAGGGTTCAAGACCCGCCTGGGCAACTTGGCAAAACCTCATCTCTACAATAAATCAAAAAATCAGCCGGGCGTGGTAGCGCATGCCTGTAATTCTGGCTACTCGGAAGGCTGAGGCGAAAGGATCGCCGGAGCCCAGCAAGTCGAGACTGCAGTGGCCGGGAGCGGCCACTGCACTCCAGTCTGGGCGACAGAGCGAGACTCCAACTCAAAAAATAAAGAAATTAATTACATGTACATGTCCTTTGCTTCGAACTTTATTTCATAGTGGCAGGGAAAACAGAAAGAATAGGCTTGTGTTTCCCTTTCTCACACCCCCCTGTCCTCAAGTTGACTTCACATGCAGTTCTTAGGCCTCCCCACACCTAACTGCCTTCCCCTCCCACTGCACCCTGGCTCAGTCGCACTGCTGCAAGCAAACCCATGCATCACCCCCCACACATGACTCACCCTCTGGAGCCTCTGAACTGTCACATGTGCCATTACCCCAACCCAGAATCATGGCCTCAGTTCTCCCTGCCAAACAGCATCTCCCCTATTTCAAAACTCTGTTCAACACTCCCATCTCCAGGAAACCTGTCAGTAAGATTTGTGGAGCACTCACAAATCTGGAGGGTAGAGGAAGAAGGGCTGGGACACACCTCTAAAAAGACATAAAAACACTTATTAAGAAAACATTTAAACACGTAAGACACTGCAACTGTATATAACTTTAATCAAAATGCTGAAAGGATGATGATTTGCATGAAATAATTCCTACCTAACCCGGGACCCTGAAAGCACTTCTCAATTAATTTATACTTTTTAAAAAATGTGTACTTTTCATGTGATGTGGGTTATGATGCCAAGTTTTATAAAATCCTAGGTCTACTTTAATAGGTTTCTATTACTTATATATATTTGTTTATACTTAAATTCGAAGTTGTTTGAAGGCAGAAGCTGGCTCCTCCCATAGTTCTGTGCCAAGTGAAGGCTCAGTGAGTGTTGATTGAACCATAGAGATAAATGCACATTGCACAGAAGAACTTTCTGGTTTTTATGTGACTGGACAGGTTTAGTTTTATTTCGGATTCCTTGAATGTCTCAAAATATCTTGCAAATGTTTTGGGTTCAGCCACCACACAAAAATGTTTTGCCAAGTCCTCTTCCCCTTATTTTTGAATCCATATGCATTTTTAAAGGAAATATGACCCATGTGTTTCTGATTCATTTACACTTAACTCATCAAGATGGTGTTTTGTAAGAGTAGTTTGATGCCCAATAAGTTTTTTTAACCTTTTTATAAGCCATTTAAGTCCTTTTTTATTGAACAGGAAAGTCACCAACAAATTCAAACCCCAGAAGTTTCATTTGAAACGCATAACCCACAGGATTCAAATTTACTTTCGGCTTGGCAAGACCATTTAACTTCTCAAGGTTCTTCCTAGCCCCTTGATTCAGTATTCTCTCATTTTGAATTCCTCATTAACTTCACATACCATTGATGTGTTTTTAAAAGTGTCATTCTTAGTTTTGATGTGATTTGATTATACAATCAATTTTCTGTCTAACATTCTCACTGGAAAGCTAAACAGATGGGAAACCTTCATCAGACAAGGGGGAAGACAATCACTGGTCAATGATATTGACTAATTCTCCATTTGGAGAAAAAAGTAAGTGTTGAATAAGGAGGGAATAAGTTAAAGGAACCATTAGCAGGTCTTCAGATGGTTCATTTCTGCTTTCAACTGCAGTCTCCTAAGCAGAAAATAAGAGCTGTACACTATGCACCTCCAGAATTTTTTTGTATTTGTTTGATCTAACATCTAAGAAAAATATCTTTAGTGTTCAAGAAACTATGCAGAATCATACAGAGTACATAGGGCTCTTATGTAATGCCTTTTTTATTGTAATATAGACCATTGAAATGTTGTAACCTATAAGCAGCATCATTTCTGTTCATAGACAAACCAGTTTAGCTTTATCAAGTCTCTGGTGATTTAGATCCTCTCTCATAAAGTATATTCTACCCAGAAAAGAAGTATTCAAAATGATTTATAGCAAATATTATGAATGCATGGCATGTGCATGTGTGTTATGCATAAATTACATGGTTCCCAGACTATTTTGTAGGTCACAGTTGCCGCTTTTCTAAGAAGTGAAAGTCAGCCAGTACGCTGTACTACACTGTCAGGGTCTGTTATCTGAGGTAAAATGATTGCTTCTAAGACATTTTTATGTGTCCACATGAGTGGCCACACATTGAGGGATCATTTTCATTTTCTGTCAAGATAGAAACCATTACCAATTTGTTATGTTTTCTTTTACTTGGCAAACTATTCTTTTTGCATTTTTGGCTGAGCTGCTGTATTGGCATGGTATACAGCAGACATTTGGGTACCATTCAGCAGCATTCTACTTTTTTATGCAAAAAAAAAAAAGAGTGGGAGGGGGAGAGAAGGAAAAGAAATATGATTCTATTATAAACAGTGCGTATGGTGTTTGATAATTATTCCCAGATTTCACTGTCTAACAAGGCACTTAAAGAAGTGTTATTGGTAGATCTAAGCGAAAATGCATGATAGAAATTTTTCAGTCAGAATTACTAGGATTCTTCCTTTGTTCAGATATATACTGCCAATATTTGGTGGCAGTGATGGTACCAGATTCCAGTGTAGCAGTGTCTTTGCCTTAATCCCACAGCATCACAGACTCATACAGCTGTAGAGCCCTCCTTCAAGCACGGATTTTATAAAGCCGATTAGACACATGGCAGGAGACATCAGCCAAAGGATTCATATGACTGTACGGATGAAGTCCATATGCCAGTTTGGGTTTGGTTAGATAAAGCTTGGTTAGCTCCCAGAAAACTTTTGAGAGAGCTGTAGCTGACAAGGCAGCAGAGAGACTAAAAAAAAGAAAGCCACCTGCTCCTTACACAGAACCGGCATTTCCAAGGAGTGGAGAAAAATTAAATCTATGAGAATAGACTTTCATCTTATGAACATTAACTGTTCACTACTGTTTCATTGGGTACTTTTTTCCAGATTAACTTGAAACTTTACAACAGATATGTATA
Source organism: Carlito syrichta (assembly GCF_000164805.1). NCBI lineage: Eukaryota > Metazoa > Chordata > Mammalia > Primates > Tarsiidae > Carlito > Carlito syrichta. The sequence goes on from NW_007248055.1 coordinate 655,489, forward strand.
TGATAAACTAACAAACTTTATAATGGTCTGTCTTTCCTCTTTCTTTTCCCTCCACCACTTTCCTCCATAGTACACACAGTATTCGGTATTATAAAAATTTGAAAAGCACTAACAATTACATGGGTGCCTCGAGTAAATATTTTAATGATTATTGTATAATTAAAAATGTTTGTTGTAGAAAAGTCAGAATGTAGACCCCCCTCAAAAGAGGTAAATAAAAATTACCTATGATCTCTAACTCAATGATGAATACAATTAGTGTACACATATTAACTTATACACTTATGCTAGTTATACTAAATATGTAAAAGTTTATGTTTATACATATTAACTTTACCCTTCTAAGTATTTTTATGCATATATTTTAAGCAGAAATTAAATTATATAGCACTACAGTTTTATAACTTGCTGTTTGCTCCTCAGCAATAAATAATAACTACTTCTCCTTGTCATACACAATTTTATGATATAATTTTTATATTTGTATTATGGCCTTGTAGTATTCCTCTATATGATGACCATGAATTTACTTGTTGGTGGGTATTTAGGCTCTTTCAGTTGTTATTATTATAAACAATGCTGTAATGGACATCCTTGTATCTGTGGCATTGCCCATTTTCTCAGGATCAATTTCTAAACCTGAAATTGTTCATTCAGTGAGTGTGCATGTTAGACTTCTGCTAAATATTTTCAAATGGTTCTCCCAAAAATGTCACTCCAATGTATATCCCCAAGTAAATATCATTTAAGACTTGTCTTTAGGGCTATTAGAATCTCAATAATTAATTAAAGTTCTCTGCAGTACTTAGTGGAAAAGGATAACATTTTAGAAGAAATGTTTTGCCCCTATTAATTTTTTAAAATATGCACATGCAGTCTGGTTTGCTTCTGTTTTTAATAAAACTGTACAAATTTCAACATAGCTTCTCTTCTCAGGAGCCTCATCCCCAAGTAATCTTGTTCTTGGTTCTGAAAAAGTCTCCTTCTAAGATAACCTCAGGGATGAAAACTTCTGGATTTGGATTTCTTTCTTTCTTTCTTTCTTTTTTCCTCTCAGTTGTATTACTAAACCTTGGCTCATCTTAAAAATCAGTTTTATCCATCAATCAGATGGCTTGTGCTAGACATTGACATTCTGAGAAGCAAGTTTTGGCTCAAAGAAGTTTTGAAGCCTTCCTCTGGAGTTACCATAGTGCAGAAGCAACAAGTACCCGCTGTCTGAGTATCCAGTGAAATTTTAATAATGCAGATGTAAAAAAAAAAAAAGTTATTGACTTTTAGACCCAGGCAGACTTATTCTAAGTTTCCGTTAAAGAACATAACTTTGTCTCATTGCTCAGGCTAGCAAAGATTGTATTTATATATAACACATACTCTAATTTGTATATAGTTTCGTCATGTTTTCAGAGAAGGGTGCAAAGACCACAAATGAATATTTTCATTATGGTCCTCACTTCATTCAAGGAGGATACATGTTGGTATAGATGAACACAAATACAGCTGTGAGAATGGAGAACATGAGAATAAAGAAAGCCCAAGAGAGCCAAATGAGAGATTTTCTTTACCCTTTAGTGTTAGTTATGGAGCAGGTCTCAAAATTTTAGTCTCTGAACCCCTTATATGCTTAAAAATTATTGAGAACTCCAAAGAGCTTTGGTTTATAGCTATCAATAACATGTTAATGTAAGTAGCATACTTTTACAAAAATTAATTATATCTACAAAACATACAAGTTTAATGATGAGTGATATTGTTTTATATTTTCCTTGTAAATCTCTAAAGTCTGCATAACAGGAGCAGCTGGATTCTTATCTGCTTCACTCTGTCTTTTTTGCTCTCCCACATCATGCATTCTCTGAAAAATTTCACTGTACACTAATGAGAGGATGAGGATGAAAAGGTGACTACATGTCTGTAATAGACATACAAAAATATTTTTGACCTTAAAGATGCAGAGATCTCTAGGTTATACATTGAGAACCACTAGGCCAAGGCATCTCTAGTCATTGTATACATCATGATGATCCTTTTTATGATCCAATCTGTGGGTCCTGGAAGATTTTTTTCCTAGGTCTCAGTTTGTGATCCTTGCTCTCAAATGGTACCCAAGCAGTGCTTTCTGGATTAAATGTGCCTATCATCACTGACCTAGGATTCTGCTACAACAGAATCCTTCCATTTTCACAACAACCTCTCACTGGTCCTTAACTCTTTTGAAATGGTCTGTGACATGCCATTTGGTTTATGTTTTTGTTTACTTGGATAAATCTCTTGTCACCCACAGTATTGAGATATATTCTTTTGCTTTTTTTCTTAGGTTTTTACTTTCTTTGTCTTAATTTTTTTTCCTTATCAAAGTTCTTTATGTATTCAGGATATCATAGGTGTTGTGACTATCTTGTTTCAGTCCATGGCTAGTCTTTCCAATTTGTTTTTTGATATACAGAAATCTTGACTCTTTATTTGGATTTATCAACCTTTGTCTTTCTGATTTTGTGTTCTTATACTATATTTAAGAAGGCCTTTGCTATCTCCAGATTTATAAAGTTTATCTCCAAGTTTATCTTCAAAGTTATAAAGATATCAACTATATTTTCTCCTAAGATTTTTAAAGAAAGGTTATTTAATTTTCTGAATTGAAACCTTACACATTTTCATTAGCTGTATTACCAGGCACTTTACATTTTTTGGTGCTATGAACTATTTTTCCTAATACATTTTCTAGTTGGTTATTTTTGGTATCTGGGAAAGCTGCTGAATTTTTGTAATCTCATTTGTAGACATGTTTTGGAATTCACTTATTAATTTTAATAGTTGCTTGGGTAATCATCTGGATCCTTCCATTTCTCCTTCCCCCTTATTTCAAGGAATGGTAACATCTCTCCTGTATATTGAACTCATACCTTTTCTCTCCCCAAGACTCTTGCTTCATCAATTACTTCTTTTTCTCCTGTTTCTCCCCTTCTTGACTTCTTCCTACCATCATATAAAAATGCTTGAATCTCTGTTCCATCAAAAAACAAGAACAATAAACTCTTCCTCTTATCTCTCTCCCTTATCTTATAGGCAGAATTGTACCGTGTTGTCTCTGCTGATTTGACATGTCCCATTCAATGCACCATTGACAGCGTTCTCACCAGAATTACAACCCTCATTTTCTTTTTTTTTTTGAGTCGGAGTCTCACTCGGTCACCCAGACTGGAGTGCAGTGGCCGCTCCCGGCCACCGCAGCCTGGACCTGCTGGGCTCCAGCGATCCTTCCGCCTCAGCCTTCCACGTAGCCAGAATTACAGGCACGCGCTACCACGCCCGGCTGATTTTTTGATTTATTGTAGAGATGAGGTCTCGCTGCCCAGGCGGGTCTCGAACCCATGGGCTCAGGCAATCCACTCACCTCAGCCTCCCAAAGGTGCGGGATTACAGGCTGAACCACCGAGCCTGGCTACAACCCTCATTTTCATTTAAAACTCACAGAATGCTTTTTGAACCAGAGACACAGTTTAGTTTAGATAAATATTGATAGATCTTAGAATATTCTCTTCCTTTGGCTTCTATAACTCCAACCTGTCCTGATTTTTCCCCTTCTGTTCAGCCACATGTTCCCAGGACCCATCAGTGAATGCCTGTCTTCTCCCTCCCTATAATATTAGAGTTCTTCTCCTCTTCTGGGATGTCACACTTCTTCCTTTGATTGTCTCATCCAATCCACCCTCACTAAGTGATCTTATCCACTTTTACTTACCTATACAGTGTATCTATCTATACACTGGTAGCAGTTTCCTGACAAATCTTTTCTTCCAACACAGATTTCTTTGTCAAAATATATAGCCAAATATTCAGCTTCCTACTAAGCACCTCTGCTTGGATCCTCCTTAGCCACTTGGACATATCTTAAACATAGTAACTTACCAGCCCTAAACTTGCTCTTCCTGCATTCTCTGTGTAAAACGATCCACATTTCACCAACTTATTCAAACTAAAACACCTGAATATCATCTTTCTTTTTCTCATTTTTCTTTTTCTCACATCTAATTCATCCCTTAATGCTATGATTACGCCTTCTGTTTTCTCCCAAATTCATCCATTCCTTGCCATCTACACTGCTACCACCTTAGTTCAAGCCACCATGATATCTTGCCTAGATTGCAACAGCTTCCTTAACTGATCTCTGCTTCCGATCATGCTTCTCTCTGGTCTATTCATCACTGTGCAGCCAAATTGACTTTTCTCACTCACAAATTGTATCTTACTACTCCTGATGTAAAACCTTTCCTTGATTCTCCTTGCCTTCAAGATAAAACCTAATTCCTTTATCCTGGTTTACAAAGCCCTCCAAAATCAGACCTCTGATTACATCTCTGTTCTCATCTGCCATATTGAGGTTATACTGAATTACAGGTTGAGCATCTCAATTCAAAAATTCAAAATCCAAAAATCTGAGACTTTCTGCATACTGACATGATGCCACAAGTGGAAAATGCCACACCTGACCTTTTGTAATAGGTTGCAGTCAAAATTTGTCTTCATGTGCAAAATTATTAAAAATATTATATAAAATTCACTTCTGGCTTGTGTGTGAGCTGTATATAAAACACAAATGAATTTCATATTTGGACTTGGCTCCCATTCCCAAGGTATTGTATTATGTATATGCAAATATTCCAAATTCTGAAAATATCTGAAATCCAAAACATTTCTGTTTCCAAGCATTTTGGTTAAAAGGTACTCAGCCTGTACATGTATTTTCACAAACATATTCTGTTGTCTTCTGGGCCTTGTCACATGCTGTCCTCTCTACTTAGAATTTTCACCACCTTTTGCCCTCCCTTCTCCTCCTTGATTTGCCTGACCAATATTTACTTTTTTGGGGGTCTTATCTGTGAAGCCACCTCTTCCAAGATGTTTTTCTACCTATACATTGTCTTAGTCACACTTTGACCTTAACCATTCATTTGCCTAAACTGTTTTCCTTGTCTAAGGTCCCCAGTTTTTCAGCCCTTACTTGTGACCTACCAAAATCTTAGCCACTTTCAAACCTCCTTTCTCTGATGCCCTCACAGAGTGTTCTCCCTATTTTTAGAAGTTAGATACCTGTTTGAATATTGAAAATATCATGCAATATCTTTCATTCTTATATTAATGCTTAGGCTCTCCAAATAGATTATCACAAAATAATGTCTTAATGATTCTGAGTGCTTCAAATGTCTTAACTCCTTTGTTCAGCTCAATAACTCTGTGACATGTATAAGTATCTTTATTTTACACATGAGGGAACTGAAACATAGTCAAGTTAAATAATTTGTCTGCTTTTTGGCTCTTAAAGTACCCCATCTAGTGTCTGGGACATAATAGGTTTTCAAAAAAATATTTGTAGATTTTATGTATATCAAGATCTGTCCTGAGGAAAACAGTGAGGATTATTTTCACTGAATATAGAATTCTGGGTTGACAGTTCATTTATTTCATCATTTTAAAGATGTTTGGTCCAACAAATTCTATGCATGGTTTCTGTTGGAAAATCTTTATTCAATTAAATTGTTGTTTCTTTATAAATAATGTATTACTTTTCTCTTGTTTATGACTTTTTTCTTTGCCTTCTATTAGTTTCACAAGTTTGATTTGTGTGTATGAGTATAGATTTCTTTGAGTTTATCTTGTGTGGGGTTGGCTTAGTTCTTGAATCTGTAGGTTTGTGTCTTTCACTAAATTTGGAACATTTTCAGCTTCAACTATTTTGTCTTTAACACACTTTTTTCCTGTCTTTCTAGGACTCTAATGACTTGAACTTTTAGACCTTTGATGTTTTTCACCCGAGTCCCTAGGCTGTGTTAACTTTTTTCAATCATTTTTCTCTCAGTTCAGATTGCATAATTCCTAATGATCTATCTTCCAGTTCACTGACTTTTTCTTTTGTCACCTCCATTTTGCTACAGGGCCCATGCAGTGGGCTTTTATTTTTATTATTGTGTTTTTCAATTCTAAACCTTATGTTTGTATTCATTTTTATGTTGATGCTTTCTATTATTTCATTTATTTCAAGAGTATTTGCCCTTCTTGAAGCACTTTTACAATAACTTTTAAAGTCTTTGTCAAATAATTCCAATATCTATCAATATCTCAATGTTAGTACCTGTTGATTGGGTTTTGTTTTTTTTTGTTTTTTTTTTTCTGTGCAGGTTGAGTTATTCCTAGTTCCTTATATGCTGAGTAATTTTTTAATGTATCTTAAACATTTTGAATATTATGAGTCTCTGGGTCTTGCTTAAATCCTATAAAGAATGTTAATATTTTATGACAACAAACCATCTACCCGTTTGACTTCAGGCCACAAGTTCTGACCATCCTTCTGTGGGATTTGGTTTCAATCTCAGTCTTGTTTTTGGTGCTTTTGCATTGCTATCTGTATCTGTCCCATACTTGTGCCCCACCCCACCCCATCCCACCCCGCCCCCAGTGACCAATCTGGGACCCAACTACTGTACTGTCTTTTAATAAAGTTCTCAAAGTATTTGATGTGCTGCTTAGCATCAGATCCACACATGTACCAGCTTTATAAGATCTTTTTCTTCATCTCAGTTTTCTCAATATCTTCTACTATCTTGGGCCTCCCACTTTTCAATCACAAGCCAGAAAGTTGGAGCTTTAGTTACAATGTTCTGCCATGTACTTTTTGTGACTTTGCCTTCATTCAGGGCCAGGCTGTGATAGAAAAGAGAGGGAAAACTTTATACCATCCTCTTGGGGCCACAGCTCTTCAAAGTTGTTTATCAACACTCCCCTTTTTTTCCTCTTTGGAGATTTCCAAATCTACAAGGTACTGCTAGTCTTCTCTTCAGATTTATGTATAACTAGTGAATTGTCTCAAACTGGAGTGTGTTTCATTGTTTCACCTAGTAGGCTATCTCATTTCAAGTGCTGCCTGCTAAGATCCTTTTTTTTTCCTAAGAAAATGTAAATGTTACTGAATTCTTAGCATGAATAATTTTTTTCTTAAAAAAGTATGGTTTTTAAAGAAAAATTAATAGTTGCCACTGAATTGTTCTTAAAGAGAATGATATATTTCTTGGAAAAGGCATTGTTCTTTGATAGTCTCAGATTGAAGAGAAGTACCTCAGGAGCATCCTGAAATCACAGAAGGTGATTGCCATGATTGAAATAGAAAAGAGGGAGGGGATTACTGTTGAAAGGTGCAGTGGTTGACATGACCTATCTCCAGGATCTCTTAACAGCCTTCAGTGAATTTACGCGTATAAGTATGGTGTTTGGTGGGAGACTCAGGAAGGCTGAGATTCAAGTTCTTTTTGCACAACTATGAGTCCAAGGAAACTAGAGCACAAGAGGCAAAGGAGGCCTGAAGATCATTAAGCATACTTGGGCAATTAGCAGAAATCTTTTGGAGGGATTTAGAATTCTATAGGCTGTGGAGGGGTACAGAGGTCCCCACCCAAAAGAGAGTTCTTAATAGGATAATACCTGAAGCCTTAAATCAAGTTAATAAAACACGTTTGGCTGAGTTAATCTGAAGACAGCAATACTGGTAGTTCATGGAGTCAAAAGGAGAGTATATTTTACTATAAAAGCTTGCTGCTAAATAATCTCTAAGGAAGTTGATCTGTTTTTTATTCACTAGTTATAAAGTACTCCCCCTAGTTCTTCTTGCCAAGAATTTCAACTAAGTGATCAACTGCAAGACAAATATCCATTCATCAGCTTTTGGAGAGTAATATTTTCAGTAGTTACCTTAACTGTCCTGCATGATGCCTTTATTGGAGCTCTAGAGTTTTTATTTGTTTAGATATCACCCTTAATTCAGAAACTTCTCTCTCATTTCCAACCTATAGGTAAATCGTGCTGTCTGTTTTCTTATATTTCAGATAATAAACCCTTTATACTCATTTAACTGCTGCTGTCATACAGTCCTTATCTCAGCTTATCAATTAAGAACTTTAAATAATGTGCTTTTATTTTTCTTAAAATGTGCTTTAAAAGATGTAGCGCCTGTGGCAAATGATTAATTCTTAGACTTTATATGAATACTTATTATCTAGTGAAACTCAAATCTTTCAATGGTATCTTTGGGCTCATTTTATCCAAATAGGCTAATACAGATTGTTTATTTTGAAAGCTATCCTTATTTCATTTGAATGTTTTTAATGTAAATAATGTATATAGTTGGAATGTGGAGTAAAGTTGGATGTGACAACCATCCCCATTGATTTACAGTCTAATATCTCAAGTTAGATAAGAGGTCATTGTAAGGAAGAAGGTTTCTGTTTAGAACAGATATTGGGAGTAAATTATGAACTGCTTTTGCAGTAATTGGCAAGAAATCTTGCATTCACATAGGATTCTTAACTCTCCTGATGTGGTTTAACCCTTCCCATATAGCTGAAACTGTTATTCTTTTTTACCTATAGGCCCAAAGAACATGGGATATAGTGGGTAGTAACCTGCCAGAGGCAAAAACCCACGGCTTTTTTGGATAGTACTATACAGTGTCCCTTCAATATTTATTTAGGCATTTATTTGACCCAAGAGAGGTTTTTGAACTCCACTATTATTTGTTTAAGTCAAGTTTTAGTCTTGAGGTCAATTCACTACTCTAAAACAATTGGAAACCAATTAAAGGTTGAAAATGAACAAATTTGCTTTGCCACAAGTGGCATTTATATTTTCATAGGCATTTTTGTTTTGACATTTTTGTTTGCCATTAAGTTACTTTAATGTGAAACCTCTTCATTTCTTTTTTCTTTTTCTCCTAGTTTTTTTTTCTTTTTTTTTTTTTTTTTTTTTGAGTTTGAGTTTGAGTTTGAGTCTCACTCCATTGCTCAGGCTAGAGTGCAGTGGCATACTCACAGTCACCCCAGCGTCAATATGCTGGGCTCAGGCAATCCTTCTGCCTCAGCCTTTCAAGTAGCTGGAACTACGGGCATGCACTACAACACCAGGCTAATTTTTTGATTTATTGTAGAGATGAGGTCTCGCCAAGTTGCCCAGACTGTTCTCGAACCCATAGGGCTGAGACAATCCCCTCACCTCTGCCTCTCATCTTCATTTCTTTTAAAACCACTTGTTAAATATATTTTGGCCAATTATCAGGCATTCAGATTGGTGAATAAGATGATACAAAATAACTGACAGAATAGGAATCACTTATACTTGACTTTAAAGTAAATAGACATGCTTTCATGATTTTTTTACGCTAACTCTTCTACCAGTAGAAGGTAGAAAGAGGTGAAAGTGTCACTGGATCCCACCAGTTCTTTCTCGAAGCAAACATTTGTATGTGTGCATTTCAGGCACCTGACTGGGACCTTTATCCTACTTCATCTCAGTTTCCTTCACAAGCGCCTCATAGGACTCAGAGGTTAGAGACTGATTGTGATAGATTTGTTTTTCAAACTCCATGAGATAATTAGTATTATTCCCCTTCTATAAATGAGGAACTGAGATTCAAATACATTATATTATTTGCCCCAAATCACATGGTAATGAATGGGCTTTGTGTCACACTTAAGAATCCATGCTGCTTCCAGAACACCAGTTTCTACCTACAGTGATACTAACGTAAAATACTGATCACTCAGACAAGGAAGAAAAAGTTCAACTTGACTTTCAGAAACCTTTGATTCTAAATAATAATTCCTCTTTTGTGACTGGTTATAACCTATATCACCCATCCTCATCTTTGTAAAATTTTCCACACTCTTTTTAAAGAAATGACCAAGGAGGGTCCCTCTAAAACAATCATTTTTTCCACTGAGAATTCTGATACCAATACCTACTCTGTAATCCCACATATTGAATTATCACCTAATTATGTGGGGGACTGTCTAATCATGCTGCCTAGGCTCAAATCCCTGCTCAGTGACTACTGAATGAGCTGAGCAAGCAGCCTAACTTCTAAGCCTCAATTTCTTCACCTGTAAAGTGGAGATAACAATACCTACCTCAGGGTTATAATTAGAGTTAAATGAGATAACTTAGTAAAGCACTAACACAGTGCCTGACTTTTAGAAGGAATGCAGGAGATAATAAATGTGAGAAAGGGAGGTGGGTACATGGTACTAGTAGTATGGTACATGGTGGTATTAGTTTGGCATATTATTCAAACAGCATAAACTAAACATTCTAAATTAAATTGCAAAATGTTATATAGTCATCTTGACCTAATAACCTCAAAAAAATGTAATACATGAAGAAAAGGCAGTTATTAACATATTCCAGTTATGTTATCTGTGACCTAGAAGGAATGTAAACATATTCATTAAATTTGCTAGTGGTGCTTGATGGTTCTATTTTATAAGCTGTTGAGAAAAGGAGAAAAGTGTAGCCTTGTTTAAAAAAATGTTCTTTAGCTGAATCCAGATTACAAAATGCTGAGGATCGCAGAGTTTTGCTAATATAAATGTAGCATTCGTAGAGAAGGAGGAGGAGAGCAGGCAAGATTAACTTTTCTATATTGGGAATATACAGTCATGTATTGTGAACTGGCCCCAGAATCTTTTTTTTTTAAGCTGACAGGAGCATCTCGGAACAGAGAAAAGCTGTGCATGCATAAGTCATTTATTTCTTTTGGAAAGAAAGTTTGAGAAGCAAAGTCCTCAGGATTAGCATAATGTAGTAAAAAAATCATTCTGCCATGGTTGTTACAGCTAGCAATAAAGCCAGTCAAAGAAAGTTGCCATTCTACATAGGCAATCAAGAAATTATCAATAAGCATTCTAACACTTTAACTACATCTATTTAGTGAAAGAAGGCGCATAATTTCTTCATAGTTGTATTTCTTTAAAGGTGGTTTTAAACAATACTTTTTTCTTTTATAGACTTATTAAATGAATTTAATACTAATTGTCATAATATTTTTTCAAATAACCTAACTTATGTTTATAATACATGTTTAATATATAAAACATTTAAAAGAAAAGAATTACTAGTGATTTCACATCCCATAGATAATCATCAATTTTTTGCCTATCCTTCTAGACACTTACATAAAGATGCTTTTCCCAAGAATAAATAATGCCATACCTCTGTTTTTTTCTTTCTCTCTTTTCAGTATACTATCAACATTTTTCAGATCATTAAATATGATTTGCAACATCCCTTTTGATAGCTATATAATATTCTATCCTGAGGTTATAGCATAATTTAACATGGGTCCTTTTTGGAAAATGTAATCCCATGTTTAATTGTAAGCTTTTCATCAGTGAATAAACCAGTAGCTAAATATTCTATAAGTCCATTGTTATTTCCTTAGGCTAAAGGAAATGAAACTGCTGAGTCTGATAGGCTTAAAGTTTTTTTAATTGAGATATAATTTACTTTTAAGAAAGTATACAGTTGTTATCTGTTCATTTTGATGAATTTTGACAATTGGGGTTTTGTTGTTGTTGTTGTTGTTTGTTGTTTTTTGGTTTTTTTGAGTTGGAGTCTCACTCTGTCACCCAGACTGGAGTGCAGTGACTGCTCCCGGTCACCGCAGCCTCAACCTGCTGGGCTGCGGCGATCCTTCTGCCTCAGCCTCCCAAGGAGCTGGAACTTCAGGCGCGTGCTACCACGCCCGGCTGATTTTTTGTAGAGATAAGGTCTCGCTGCCCAGGCAGGTCTCGAACCCGCGGGCTCAGGCAATCTACTCACCTCAGCCTCCCAAGGTGCGGGATTACAGGCTGAGCCACCGAGCCTGGATGAATTTTGACAATTGTTTACACCCCATGTAAACACCACCAAAATGAGATATAGAACATTATTTACATCACCCAGGAAGTTCCCTCATGCCACCTTTCCAGCTAGTCTCTGTCCTTTTTTTTTTTTTTTTTTTTTTTAAATTTTAAAGATGTGGGGTACAATTCAGGATTTAGGTACACAAGTGGTCATTGTACAGGTAATGTTTGGACCTCCCTTTGGTCCCCATTTTGCCTGGTTTGAGATCAGGTACCTTTATTGATGTTATATGCCCCGTCCCTCCCTCCCCAGGCAGTTTCCGGCTACCTTCAGGCTATCCCTTTCTCATAGTATGTTCAGGGTCTGCTTATGAGTGACAGCATGTGTACTCAGTTCTCTGTTTCTGTGAAAGCTCACTGAGTATTATAGACTCTAAATCCATCCAAGTTGCCGCAAGGTCCATGTTTGTCCTTCTTTATGGTGTGTAATATTCCATCATGTATATGTACCACATTTTTTATCCAGTCCAGTTGATTCCATGCTTTTGCCATTGTGAATAGTGCTGCAATAAACTTGCGTGTGCAGGTATCTCTTGTGTAGAGTGATTTAAGTTCCTCCGGGTATATTCCCAGAAGGGGAATTGCTGTGTTGCATGGAAAGTCAATTTCTAGTTCTTTTAGAAATGGCCACACTGTTTTCCATAGAGGATGAAATAGTCTGCATTCCCACCAACAGTATAGAAGCATTCCCTCCCTTTTCTCCGCATCCCGCCATCATCTGTTGTTTTTTGTTTTATTAATGATGGCCATTCTTACTGGAGTTAGGTGGTATCTCAGTGTGGTTTTGATATGCATTTCTCTGATGATTAGTGAGG